>NW_018406463.1:34107-34726 GCF_002113885.1 Mizuhopecten yessoensis
GACAGTTTCAAAACCGACTCGTCTCTTTAATCAAGCAGTTACCAAGTAAGCATTTTGCATGTTTTTATCTGTACAACTGTGTGACGAAATTGTAAATGGATTATGATCCCTCTTCTACGGGACAGTATCAAGTATACACAACAAACAATCAACATTTAATACTCAACAATAGATTGCAAAAGTATCGAATACATTTTTAAGTAAAATACAGACAGCCTAGCTTTAAACAAAAAAAATAAAAAAAAATAACATATTTATTGAAAAAAACAAAAATAGAGAAAAAAAAATCCCACATAATACGGATTATATAAGATATCTCCATTTTTAATAAGGTCTTTCTTAAATTGATAGAAAGCGTTTATTATATATCTGTAAATTGATAAAGATATCTGGGAGTAGTTATTATATATGTCTCAATTGATGAAGATATCTCAGAGCGTTTATTATAATTCTCTAAATTATATGATATCGGAGTTAAGACCTAAGATTCTGTAACATAATCATTAGTTGGCCCGAGACTTGGATAACCAGATCTTGCTCAGTTATAGGTAATTGTTTTTTTGCTGGCTTCTTTTAGTTTGAAAAAATACTCGATTTCGCTCAAGTCTACAAAGTATCC
>NW_018406463.1:38132-38418 GCF_002113885.1 Mizuhopecten yessoensis
ACACAATAATGATACGTTGCACGTGGAGAGATCCGTGTTAACCGTGCGGCACATCCGACGTTTTCCCGGACATATTTCCTGCCCCATCCATAGTCTGCGATCTACATAACTGGATGTCCAAACCATTACTAGCGAGGGACTGAACGACAAGATTACAAAGTGATTCGCCAGTGGTTTCCTCAGCCAAAATAAATTCAAGCAGGCGTTCTACTGGGACTCCATCGACGACATAACGTAAAACCAGTCCTAATTGTTCCCAATTGCTAGTGTCTGATACCTCGTCGCA
>NW_018406463.1:47137-47866 GCF_002113885.1 Mizuhopecten yessoensis
GATATCATCCTCCAGTACCCTTTGTCCATTTAGAAGAACATTTACATATTTTACTGTATATGAACTAGAAAGTTGGTCAAGGTCATTTGTTTAAAATACCTTGGTTTTCATCTCAGAATTGTACTGGCCAAGTATTATCACCCTTGGCCTATGGACTATTCTGAAGAAATCATTTAAACCTTTTGGCACATTTGACCCCAGTGACCTTCAATATCGGAACAGCCCGTTTTCAATAGCAGTTTTAGTAGGTCGAGGTCACTTCCATTGCCAACCTTTGTCTCCTAATTTCGAATGAAACTACCAGCGCAATGTATTGACTGTAGGCTGTACGGTTCTTATGGTTAAATTCTTTAAACTCATTTTGAGAAATTCCCTACAGAAATATTTTTTACTTGTAACCATTTTTCCTCGAAACCATCTCGTTTCGTTACATACATAAAGTATTTTCTGTTAAGTTACAGATATGAAGTGAAGGTACAAATGTAGATCATGTTGTGGGTTTTTTTTGTAGACTGTTGCTCTCTGTAGAAGCATTTTCATTAGATTACAAAGCTGATATACAACCAGCGTGAAATTATTGGAATAAGGCGTCAAAATTACGATACTGGCTCCTGCAATGTTTTTCTCGAATGATACTTTCTTGTTGTAAGTTTGTAGCCACATGTTTGCGTAGCATTGTGTTTTACTTTCATTATTCACTATTTTTATACAATCGTTATCAGAAATAAA
>NW_018406464.1:0-314 GCF_002113885.1 Mizuhopecten yessoensis
AGTGATTCCTAGGTTTATGTATTTGAACAGTGATTCCTAGGTTTATGTTTTTGAACTATTGAACAATGTACCCGTAATGAAATAAACAACACATTTGTAACTTTATTAGACCGCTACAGGAAGATTTACTATACTGTAGTTGGAAATGAACATGATTTTTATATCAAAACAGTTATATAGTGAATCATCGGTATTTATCAGTCAGTCCAGCTTGGTCATTTCCCGATAGAACATGCAATTCTCAGGAGATGACAAAATTACTGAAACTTAGCTGAATATAAGCCAGAGACTAAGTAGGGTTATAGAAATCGATG
>NW_018406464.1:1421-13624 GCF_002113885.1 Mizuhopecten yessoensis
GATCCTGTGGATGGACATTTAGTGTTCAATCAAGTGTTCTTCACAAAAATATTAACTTTTATGGTAATTTGAAGTAGATCATTGTCTAAGAATAGGTCAAATTCTATTTGAAAATAAGTTACATTGCACATTTAATTACAAACATACTAAATTCCACACTTCCTGGTTATTGGTATCAGTAGAGTATTTATAGTAGTAAGAGGGCGTTTGACATGCTACACTGACCAAAAGTCAGATAGTTTATGCTTTGAAAACGCAAAGAGAGACTAAGTTGTTTGTTCAAGTTAATGCTTGCAATTAACAGTTAATCCTTTTGTTGATTTCATACGGTTTATTTGTTACATTCAATGCTAGCTGCTACTCATATTATTTCTTAAACAATCTTTAAGTGACGATTTAATTTCTGTCATTTTTCATTCCGTTACATATGCTTGTCTAATTTATACATGTTTTCAAAAACAGAAATGGGATTATTTTGGTTTTTAAGCTCATTTTGAAAACAGCAAACTATATTTGTGATTTACCATATGCCTTTTGGTACCTCCAGAAACCCACTTTCGATCAAAGTTTTCCCTTAGTTCTTTGAACAAAATAAGGAGGTGAAAATCTGAATATACCGGGGCCAAAAAAAGGGCCTTATAGACACCCTTCCTTTAATATTTGAACAAAAATAAATCAAAACCACATAAATAGCATGTCATTTGTGGCTTATGTGTTCACAAATACTAAAATTGTGTATAGGCAAAAGAAAATAAATTACTGGGTTATCAGGCCTACATGCATTCACTTTTAGATACATTTACTGCTTTGCCAATTTTATCGTAAAAATAAAGATGTTTGACATGTGTGTACAAAACATACCTATTTTAAGCATCATTACAATCCTGGAATCATGTGTTTGTAATGGAGGTGACATAATGACACAACGGAGACTGACTGACGGAGACTGACTGACGAAATCAGCACGTAAAAACAAGCTGAAACCTGTTCTCCTTAATCATCGTCACATATGGCTTTGTCAAATTCATTGTGTAAAGGTACATCACATACACTACACAGCAGCAAGCTGTGTACTTACCAGTTGTCCAGAGTTATGAGATCTTCATGGTAGGTGACTGAGCGAGAAGCAAACAACAGCAGCTGGAGAGGTGAAACCATTGTCATCTGTTTGCATGACACAGCTCGTGTCCGGATCTGCAACATTCACGATCTCATGTAAATACACAAGTCACAATATCAAGATATACCCCATCATTATTATCACTTTGTATCGGGAACAGACCGTTATTGTTGTAAGGATGATAGAGAAATATCTCATTTCTAATAACAAAGTAAACAATCTGAAGGAAATTCCTTACCTTTTCTCCAAAGATGAAGTAGGGAGACGGGAACCTGCACTCAAAGTTGTTACAGTTGACAGAGGACTTGTGGACTAGGGCAGCCCTACTCTCTGTGGTCAGTACCTTCCTCTTGTCCTTGTGGAAGCAGACATTGGGGTACAGACCCATACACAGTAGAGTGACCACCTATAACAAGGCAAGTCAGTTTGTTACACTTGTAATAATGTGTGTAAGCCAAATCTTGAGATCTAATTGAAAAGAATTCTCTTAAATTCAGTTTTTGTAATGTTAAGAAAGGGTACATTCGCATATCCGTTTGAAACGGTTGAACCTGTAAAGAAAATGACAGACACAGATCTGAACCGAGGCTGACCCGTAGATTGAGGGGTCCAGACGTACCCACAGAAACTAAAATGCTGACTATTGCTAGTTTGCGTTATTTCTTTCAAAAACAACGTCAAGTCACATGTAGTTTTTAAGATATGTTATGTAATTCATTGGATGGATGAAAGAAGAGCATAATATTCTTGATACATTGTATTTTATTCTTCGAAACTGTGCATTTTTGGCTCTGCTTATAAAACGGTCCAAGTGTGTTCGTTTATCGTGGAATATTCTGCGCCACACGTACCATTTCAACCGGGAACGCAAATGTAGCCCAAGTACAAATTGATTGAAAACAAATATCTATTTTTCATCATTTCTATTATTCTAATATCTTGAAGTTTAAATCAAGTATCGCAATCGACTGGTCTGGTGAAAGAGCATACAACTTGTATCTTGTCGACCAATACCTAGTTATGTATCACTCTCTGAACTTTTTTTCTCCTCTGAAAATGAATTTCGTTGTATTGTTCCACATGTACATCATTTTTAATGTTAACATTTCCAGATCTAAATCTTAACATTTAAGTGATCTGACAGAAGAGTTGAGAAATCTGTTTAAGTGATCAAGATTTTCTGCAAATAGTAGAAGCAGTTTTAGTGACCATGTCCTTGCAGCACCTTGAAACACAAACATGTTCGAAGTATTGTCATTCTTGACAAATCAATTAAGTTAAATCAATAACCACTAAGAAATAAGGAAAAGTATTGCAAGGCAATCCATAGTCCTCCACTAGTAATGACTTCTTTATTTACCGAGGTCAAAGGTCAAATCATAGGTCACAGTGACCTACTTTTTGTACTTAGCACTCTGCAATCTGAAGATCTGATGAAATAGTGTATGCAATATGCCCTGGATAAGCTTAAGTCCCCCTGGGAACTGGTGAGGGACTAATTAAGCCATTTAGAATTATGAAATGGTGCAACTACAAAAAGTTTTAACTTTTATTCATGACCTTGAATGTCATTACGTTCATCCTCTTGCCATGACGAATCACTGTACATGTATTAAGTTCACATGGGATTGTTGGTCATTTTCACATAGTGATGGACTGTTTAACAGCACCATCATCATCATCATCTAGTGTTTGACAACCACTACAGAAGCTAAGTGGTCAAATGTATTTATATAAGGCTGGAGACAAACCATATCAAGGTTGCTGTCTGGTCCATTATAGTTGTACACCTGGGGTAGTAGACATTCCTCTGGGAATCCAGAGTTGATGAGGATATCTCGCAGCTGACACTGCAAAACACAGCACATCAACATGTAGTATCTTGAGAAAAGATATTGTGAATTTACGCATAGAAAAGATTGATATACAGCATAATGATAAAAATATTATTGATATTTTTCGCTTTAAAAAATTGATATCCAAAATCTTCAAAATAGTTTCGTATTACAGAAAACTGAAATTTCTAAAAATCTTACATGTCTTACCACCTAAAAACTAATCCATCTCTTCAGACAGAAAGTCATTCCAATATTAATATCTATCAACAGATGTCTTGTATTCCGACAGTCAGGTTCTGGTCCCTGGCTTATAAGAATCTTTCAATATATGCTCTCAAGAACCATCTGTTAACCTACCTTTGCCTCTGAGGTCATTCTGAGTGTAGGCATAGACAGAGACTTCTGTTCACAGAAATAGATCTCATTCTGTTCTCCACCCATCCTGTAAATATCAGGTCAATTCTACAGTAGCTTTATACAACATTGTTTCTACAGTAGCTTTATACAACACTGTTTCTACTGTACCTTTATACAACATTGTTTCTACTGTAGCTTTATAAAACACTGTTTCTACAGTAGCTTTATACAACATTGTTTCTACAATAGCTTTATACAACATTGTTTCTACAGTAGCTTTATACAACATTGTTTCTACAGTAGCTTTATACAACACTGTTTCTACAGTAGCTTTGTACAACATTGTTTCTACAATAGCTTTATACAACATTGTTTCTACAGTAGCTTTATACAACATTGATTCTACTGTACCTTTATACAACATTGTTTCTACAGTACCTTTATACAACATTGTTTCTACAGTAGCTTTATACAACATTGTTTCTACTGTACCTTTATACAACATTGTTTCTACAGTACCTTTATACAACATTGTTTCTACAGTACATGTAGCTTTATACAACACTGTTTCTACAGTACCTTTATACAACATTGTTTCTACAGTAGCTTTATACAACATTGTTTCTACTGTACCTTTATACAGCATTGTTTCTACAGTAGCTTTATACAACATTGTTTCTACAGTAGCTTTATACAACATTGATTCTATTGTACCTTTACATAAATCACGTTTTATGTTCCTTTTATGTTTGCTTCTTAAAATGTTAACATATATACACACTATACAGTATAACAAATGCTAACTTTGTTTTGAACACAAACAGTAATTGAAAACTTCATAGCAAACTTAACATTCATTGTTTGTACCAAAGTGATGAATCTCATTCCGAATATATAGATCACCGCCTCTGAAAGCTGTAAGTTGTATGTAAATATTAGGTGTACTTTATTCAATAGTATGTAGACAACTTAATACTATTAACACTGTAAAGAAGTCATTTGAGCACTTTTTTCCAGAGACATTCTTTAACACAGTTTTATGAAAATTTGGGTCAAAATTTGCAAAAATTGATTTCCATTTTCTATCCTGACTGCAATGCATCAATCAATGTTGGATGCCTAGGGAACCTCAATGTCCAATATTAGCATTCTAGTACAAATGCTGCATGCTATGAATTTCAATAACTAAAACAAAAAATTAAATCAATGCCAAGGTGGATAAAGATGCCTCAGGGCCCTTTATTCTAGAAATGCTGAAATATATTATCCCCAGTTATCCCATTCAGACAGTAAACACCCTGTACAACTTGTAAACTTAACCGGCCTCGTTAAAATAAAACAGGTGAGAGTCATGTGTCTACTACACCTGTACACTTACCTGGCCTCCTCCCATAGATTTAAAGCGTTAAGGAGTGTCACATGGTCACTACACCTGTACACTTACCTTAAAATAAAACAGGTGAGAGTCATGTGTCTACTACACCTGTACACTTTCCTTGCCTCCTCACACAGATTTAAAGAGTTAAGGAGTGCGGCCTCGTTAAAATAAAACAGGTGAGAGTCATGTGTCTACTACACCCGTACACTTACCTGGCCTCCTCCCACAGAATTAAAGCGTTAAGGCGTGCCACATGGTCACTACACCTGTACCCTTACCTGGCCTCCTCCCATAGATTTAAAGCGTTAAGGAGTGCCACATGGCCACTACACCTGTTGCCAGCAAGGGACTTGTGGACCCATCCCAATCTGCGTCGGTCTGTAGGAGTGATGAACGGATCTGGGAAAGTTGTACTGGCCGCTATAGTACATACAGCATCTCCACAGCTAAAAATATATTATTATGCCTTATTCATAAGGTATTTTAGATAGAGCAAGAAGTTTGTACACTATAAGGCCACTACTCCTGTACACTTACCTGGCCTCCTCCACAGATTTAAAGAGTTAAGGAGTGCCACATTGTCACTACACCTGTACACTTACCTGGTCTCCTAACACAGGTTTAAAGAGTTAAGGAGTGCCACATGGTCCCTACCCCTGTACACTTACCTGGCCTCCTACCACAGATTTAAAGAGTTAAGGAGTGCGGCCTCGTTAAAATAAAACAGGTGAGAGTCACGTGTCTACTACACCTGTACACTTACCTGGCCTCCTCTAACAGATTAAAGGCGTTAAGGAGTGCCACATGGTCACTACCCCTGTACACTTACCTGGCCTCCTCCACAGATTTAAAGAGTTAAGGAGTGCGGCCTCGTTAAAATAAAACAGGTGAGAGTCATGTGTCTACTACACCCGTACACTTACCTGGCCTCCTCCCACAGATTTAAGGCGTTAAGGAGGGCCACATGGTCACTATACCTGTACACTTACCTGGCCTCCTCCCATCGATTTAAAGCGTTAAGGAGTGCCACATGGTCACTACCCCTGTACACTTACCTGGCCTCCTCCCACAGATTTAAGGCGTTAAGGAGTGCCACATGGCCACTACACCTGTTGCCAGCAAGGGACTTGTGGACCCAACCCAATCTGCGTCGGTCTGTAGGAGTGATGAACGGATCTGGGAAAGTTGTACTGGCCGCTATAGTACATACAGCATCTCCACAGCTAAAAATATATTATTATGCCTTATTCATAAGGTATTTTAGATAGAGCAAGAAGTTTGTACACTATAAGGCCACTACTCCTGTACACTTACCTGGCCTCCTCCCACAGACTTAAAGCGTTAAGGAGTGCCACATGGCCACTACACCTGTTGCCAGCAAGGGACTTGGGGACCCAACCCAATCTGCGTCGGTCTGTAGGAGTGGTGAACGGCTCTGGGAAAGTTGTACTGGCCGCTATAGTGATTTAAAGAGTTAAGGAGTGCCACATGATGACTATACCTGTACACTTACCTGGCCTCCTCCACAGATTTAAAGAGTTAAGGAGTACCACATGTCTACTACACCTGTACACTTACCTGGCCTCCTCCCATAGATTTGAAGTGTTAAGGAGTGCTACATGGTCACTACACCTGTACACTTCCCTGGCCTCCTCCCGCAGATTTAATGCGTTAAGGAGTGCCACATGGTCACTCCACCTGTACACTTACCTGGCCTCCTCCCACAGATTTAAAGTGCTAAGGAGTGCCACATGGTCACTACACCTGTTGACAGCAAGGGACTTGTGGACCCAACCCAATCTGCGTCGGTCTGTAGGAGTGGTGAACGGCTCTGGGAAAGTTGTACTGGCCGCTATAGTACATACAGCATCTCCACAGCTAAAAATATATTATTATGCCTTATTCATAAGGTATTTTAGATAGAGCAAGAAGTTTGTACACTATAAGGCCACTACTCCTGTACACTTACCTGGCCTCCTCCCACAGAATTAAAGCGTTAAGGCGTGCCACATGGTCACTACACCTGTACCCTTACCTGGCCTCCTCCCACAGATTTAAGGCGTTAAGGAGGGCCACATGGTCACTACACCTGTACTCTTACCTGGCCTCCTCCCACAGATTTAAAGTGCTAAGGAGTGCCACATGGTCACTACACCTGTTGACAGCAAGGGACTTGTGGACCCAACCCAATCTGCGTCGGTCTGTAGGAGTGATGAACGGATCTGGGAAAGTTGTACTGGCCGCTATAGTACATACAGCATCTCCACAGCTAAAAATATATTATTATGCCTTATTCATAAGGTATTTTAGATAGAGCAAGAAGTTTGTACACTATAAGGCCACTACACCTGTACACTTACCTGGCCTTCTCCAACAGATTTAAAGCATTAAGGATTGCCACATGGTCACTACACCTGTACCCTTACCTGGCCTCCTCCCACAGATTTAAGGCGTTAAGGAGGGCCACATGGTCACTACACCTGTTGCCAGCAAGAGACTTGTGGACCCAACCCAATCTGCGTCGGTCTGTAGGAGTGGTGAACGGCTCTGGGAAAGTTGTACTGGCCGCTATAGTACATACAGCATCTCCACAGCTAAAAATATATTATTATGCCTTATTCATAAGGTATTTTAGATAGAGCAAGAAGTTTGTACACTATAAGGCCACTACTCCTGTACACTTACCTGGCCTCCTCCCACAGAATTAAAGCGTTAAGGCGTGCCACATGGTCACTACACCTGTACCCTTACCTGGCCTCCTCCCACAGATTTAAGGCGTTAAGGAGTGCCACATGGTCACTACACCTGTTGCCAGCAAGGGACTTGTGGACCCAACCCAATCTGCGTCGGTCTGTAGGAGTGATGAACGGCTCTGGGAAAGTTGTACTGGCCGCTATAGTACATACAGCATCTCCACAGCTAAAAATATATTATTATGCCTTATTCATAAGGTATTTTAGATAGAGCAAGAAGTTTGTACACTATAAGGCCTCTAATATAATATTTACTATGAGTAAATTTCAAAAAAAAAAAAATTCTCATCATGCAATCAAGTTTAAAATACACAAAGACATAAACATTGAAAGAAGTAATCTAAAGTAACTGTGGAGCCACAATTTGAATTTCAGATAGCTCTGATTAGCTCTTTCTTTGTTACAATGTAAGTGTCACCACCCCTGGTTACAATGTAAGTGTCACCTTCACACCCCTGGTTACAATGTAAGTGTCACCTCCACACCCCTGGTTACAATGAAAGTATCACCTCCACACCCCTGGTTACAATGTAAGTGTCCCCTCCACACCCCTGGTTACAATGTAAGTGCCACTTTCACACCCCTGGTTACAATGTAAGTGTCACCTTCACACCCTTGGTTACAATGTAAGTGTCACCTTCACACCCCTGGTTACAAACGTAAGTGTCACCTTCACACCCTTGGTTACAATGTAAGTGTCACGTTCACACCCCTGGTTACAATGTAAGTGTCACCTTCATACCCCTGGTTACAATGTAAGTGTCACCTTCACTCCCCTGGTTACAATGTAAGTGTCACCTTCACTCCCCTGGTTACAATGTAAGTGTCACCTTCATACCCCTGGTTACAATGTAAGTGTCACCTTCATACCCCTGGTTACAATGTAAGTGTCACCTTCACACCCTTGGTTACAATGTAAGTGTCACCTTCACACCCTTGGTTACAATGTAAGTGTCACCTCCACACCCCTGGTTACAATGTAAGTGCCACCTTCACACCCCTGGTTACAATGTAAGTGTAACCTTCACACCCCTGGTTACAATGTAAGTGTCATCTCCACACTCCTGGTTACAAACGTAAGTGTCACCTTCACACCCTTGGTTACAAACGTGTCACCTCCACACTCCTGGTTACAAACGTAAGTGTCACCTTCACACCCCTGGTTACAAACGTAAGTGTCACCTTCACACCCTTGGTTACACCATGTCTATTAACCTCGTAGTTTGGTTACTCACTAGAAGAGACAGCCATAGATGATCATCTTGCCCAGCCTTGGCTCAATTGGAAGTTTGGCCAGGATTTTACCAAGAGGAGTCAGCTCATCATTGGAATCTAGAGCTCGCATTTCTGAAATGTATATAATATTACTGATTTTTTTCTTATTTTCTGATAGCATATATTTTTCAAATCACTTCGACACAACTATTTGTTCAAAATTCTAACATATTAAGGCCATTATTGTGACATGATTCAAGTCTATATTATGCAATCCTAACAGAAAATAAGTTACCCCTCACCTTTGAGCAGAGCCTCAGCTTCTATGACAGCATCAATAGGGGGCGGTTCTACAGCCTTGGCCATAAATGGACCAATGGGACCCAAGCGCAGCAGCTTGATAGACAGGGCCAACTCATGAAGGGGTGTCCTGAAGATCTCCGGGGTGGTATGCTGATCCAACCTAGAACATAGGTGAACAGTACAACCGTCTATCAAAGGGCATATTTCTCTCTTCAATTCATAACTATAACACCCTGACTATATTTTTTGTTGATGCATGAAGCCTACTTGAAACAATTTAGTTTTCCCACAAGTGATTATCACAACTACTGGTCTCTGTTTCTCTCTTTCAGTCAAAATGATGAATCATAAATAGTATCCATGATCTATCTTTTTTAAAACCTAACCAGAATTTTCAACTAGATTTGTTTTTGTGAACAAAAGCTTGTCTCTTCTTATTAGCCAATAAGAATATTTCAAGCATTGTTTAAGTTTCATAAAGATATCTTAAACGGTTTGAAATTTACAGCCCAGACAAGATTTCACCTTAGAAAGTGTACCGGACTTTTGACCTAGATGTGAAGGTCATAGTGACATTATTATAACGTACTATGCATTTTCTTTGGCTGATGAAGGTATACTTAGGTTTCATCAAAATATTTATAACAGTTTTAAAATAATGTTCAGACAAATTTATATTAGAAGAAGCAGTACTGATAAAAAATCTGCCTTCATTCCCATAGAGAATATTGCTACAGTAATAGGGTTGGGATTACTTACTTTTCGTATCTTGAACGACTACAAAGATGAAATGCAAAGCCAGCCCTCACACGACCTGCCCTTCCCCGTCTCTGCTCGAGGTTGGTTTTGGATGCCCACACTGTAGCGTAGTTTGTCATGTTGTTGTGGGATGTGAACAGCTTCATCTTAGCTCTGGATAATAGCAGAAAAGCATCAAGAAAGTGTCATTCAAACGATGGTAACACTCCGATATATGTTTCAAAATTCCTCTTGTTTTATTAATGAGTTTGCCCTAATTTATATATAAAAAAAGTTTGCATTATAGATTTTTACCTAGAGGTTTTTACAGAGATAGTTATGTCTAGGTTAGACTATATCTAACTCTGTATTCTCCTTGTAATAAACACAATTTTTGTATTATTCAGAAAGCATTGCTTTGATTTCCAAGAACTAAAATCTGTCAAACTTACTTGCATGAGTCGATAACATAGACAACATCGTTTATGGTGACACTAGTTTCAGCTATGTTGGTCGACAGTATGATCTGCAAAACATTAGTACACACACATGACAACAACTTTCTGAATCTTTTCCTTGTAAAAGTATTAGAGAATTCAAATTGTTCTAACTGTTGGTTGTGCTCCCTAGGGTCATAAAAAAGGAAAGAAATAAAAATCGAAATGATGTTTTATTACAATACATTTGGATCTAAAAGATTAATTTGCAATCTGTGCTCAGAACGTTTTAACTGATCACATTCAATATCGTGTAGTACCTTTGTGACACCATCAGGGACAGGTTCAAAGACTCTCCTCTGTTCATCTCTAGGGATCTGGGAGTGGAGTGGTAACAGACAGTACTGACGGCCTCCTGTAACAGAAACGACATGACGTACAACCGAAAGCTCAAACTGTTAGGACAAGGTTTACATTACACAACATCCCTTCACTATAGAGCAGTAATAATTTACTTTGCAGTACAAAACAATTACCCCATACTTTTTTTATCATCAAACGGAAAACATTGATCTCAGGCTTTTGTCTATATCTCATCAAACCGGCAAAAGCAGGATAACATAACAAAAGCTATACCAGATATTGAGTATTTCTGTCATGAAAGAAACAATATTAACATGGAGGTGCCATCACAACACAACCTGACGTCCACAGTTAGCGGTGCTCTTTTTACTTTTAATTATATATTTATATTACATGCTGACCAGTTTCGCCTGCCAGAGGGCTTCGTCAGAAAGAAGCAATAAGTACACTTTTTCTATCTTTAATAACATATTAAGTTTAATCATTATTTATCAATAAAACAGTTAGCTTATCCGCCTTTGAAACAAACATCATGTTCATCCACATTTTTAATCAATTTTCAACAGTTACTAGCTTACCAAATTCAGAGTGCATCTCCAGGTGTTTGTGGAGAGCAAAAATGAGATTCCAGCCTGGCAGAAAGATGAGGATAGCTCCGGGGATGTTCAGTGACTTGATGTACTTAATAAGGGCCTACGAAGTGTGAGATGAACACATAAATTATAAGGGTTTTTCATCATAACTAGAACACTTACAGGTCAGTAAGGGCCCCGTCTTGTGGCAATATGTCCCCCATAATCATCAAGAAGCAATCTGCCCATAAAGCTGAGCTTGATGTTTGACATTTGGACTTCAAAAAGAATTGCAAGGAAGCAAAATATACATTTTACATGTACTATGATGTGAGTCTTGTTTCCTTCCACCTCCATATTTGCTGGGCTAACAGAAATGTAACTACCGGTGCAATACTCATTTATTAGCTTTGATCTGTTTTATTTCACCTTAAATAGCTCCCCCATCAAGAGCCAGGGTCAAAGTCAGAGATCCACTTTGTCTATGATCTTTGGACCCAAATGACCTTGACCTTTAACCAAGTGACCCTGATCTTTGGTCAGTTGACTCATTCTTTAATTCCGACCAGCTATGCTTCATAATATCATAAACAAATGTTCATCAGTGAAAAATACAAAACTTGACCTTGACCTTGGTCAAATGACTCCTTCTTTAATTCCGACCAACATCGCTTCAAAGTGTCATAACTTAATGTACACCAGTTAAAAGATACTAAATTTACTCTTCACCTTTGACCCAGTGACCTTGACCTTTGGTCAAATGACTCCTTGTTTAATTCCGACCAACATTGCTTCAAAGTGTCATAACGAAATGTTCATCAGGGAAAAGCTACAAAATTTGACCTTGACCTTTGACCAAGTGATCTTGACCTTTGGTCAGTTGATTCCTTGTTTAATTCTGATTAACTTTGCTTCATCTTGTCATAACATTAAAGCCATTTTGGTTTCTGTGGAGTATAACACATAGATAGATAGATAGATAGATAGATAGATAAGAAAATGTTCATCAGTGAAAAGATGCAAAATTTTAGCTTGACCTTTGAACATAATGACCTTGACCTTTGACCTTGACTTTTGACCTCAGTGTGTATTTTTGTGAACTAAACATCTTGACCAAGTTTCATGTAAA
>NW_018406464.1:13911-15990 GCF_002113885.1 Mizuhopecten yessoensis
GAAACAGATTTTATACAATATCTACAGCTATTGGTTTACATTACTGGTTCTTATTACAATATCTACTATTGGTATACATTACTGGTTCTCTTTGGACAATGTGATGAGTCTCCTAAAGGTCAGAGCATGTATATTTTATAAACATATGTTACCTCTTGTTCCCCATCATCCAAAATCTCATCCTTGTCACGTTTCTTGCGTTTATCTGAAGGGGGCGGAATGAAGTTCAGCATCTGAATGCAGTCTTCCAGGTAATATTCTGTAAAAAAAATATTTAACAGGTTCAAAAATACCGTATTTATAGGAAGTATGATATTTCCTTAAATTCTCAATATCCAGAGAACTAATTCTAACTGGAAAACATTTTCCCTGGCATATGAGGCACACTATTTATTTAACAGTTGTCATTGTCATTAAGAAATATATTACATAAAATTGTGGACATTTGTTTATCCCATAACTATGTGCATTTCTTCACTGATAATTGATGCATTAGAGCAGCAGCCTGATACAGAGAAAACTTGCTTGTTTCCTGCTTGATACTCCACCAACTTACAATGCCTGAAGTACTCACCTTGTACAGGATGAGTGCGGCCATACACCTAAATATGTAACACTGTCTAAAAGTCTCACCTAGTACAGGGTGAGTGTGGCCATACACCTAAACATGTAACACGTCTAAAAGTGTCACCTTGTACAGGATGAGTGTGGCCATACACCTAAATATGTAACACTGTCTAAAAGTCTCACCTTGTACAGGGTGAGTGTGGCCATACACCTAAATATGCAACACGTCTAAAAGTCTCACCTTGTACAGGGTGAGTGTGGCAATACACCTAAATATGCAACACGTCTAAAAGTATCACCTTGTACAGGGTGAGTGTGGCCATACACCTAATCATGCAACACTGTCTAAAAGTCTCACCTTGTACAGGGTGAGTGTGGCAATACACCTAAATATGCAACACGTCTAAAAGTCTCACCTTGTAAAGGGTGAGTGTGGCAATACACCTAAATATGTAACACGTCTAAAAGTATCACCTTGTACAGGGTGAGTGTGGCCATACACCTAAATATGTAACACGTCTAAAAGTCTCACCTTGTACAGGGTGAGTGTGGCCATACCACTAAATAGGTAACACTGTCTAAAAGTCTCACCTTGTACAGGGTGAGTGTGGCCATACACCTAATCATGTAACACTGTCTAAAAGTCTCACCTTCTACAGGATGAGTGTGGCCATACACCTACACATGTAACACGTCTAAAAGTCTCACCTTGTACAGGGTGAGTGTGGCCATACACCTAAATAGGAAACACTGTCTAAAAGTCTCACCTTGTACAGGGTGAGTGTGGCCATACACCTAAATATGTAACACTGTCTAAAAGTCTCACCTTGTACAGGATGAGTGTACAGGATGAGTGTGGCCATACACCTAAACATGAAGCACATCTAAAAGTCTCACCTTGTACAGGATGAGTGTACAGGATGAGTGTGGCCATACACCTAAACATGTAACACTGTCTAAAAGTCTCACCTTGTACAGGGTGATTGTGGCCATACACCTAAATATGTAACATGTCTAAAAGTCTCACCTTGTACAGGATGAGTGTGGCCATACACCTAAATATGTAACAGTCTAAAAGTCTCACCTTGTACGGGATGAGTGTGGCCATACACCTAAACATGTAACAGGTCTAAAAGTCTCACCTGGTACAGGATGAGTGTGGCCATACACCTAAATATGTAACACTGTCTAAAAGTCTCACCTTGTACAGGATGAGTGCGGCCATACACCTAAATATGTAACATGTGTAAAAGTCTCACCTTGTACAGGATGAGTGCGGCCATACACCTAAATATGTAACACTGTCTAAAAGGCTCACCTTGTACAGGGTGAGTGTGGCCATACACCTAAATATGTAACAGTCTAAAAGTCTCACCTTGTACAGGATGAGAGTGGCCATACACCTAAATATGTAACACGTCTAAAAGTCTCACCTTGTACAGGGCGAGTGTGGCCCTACACCTAAACATGTAACACGTCTAAAAGTCTCACCTTGTACAGGATGAGTGCGGC
>NW_018406465.1:0-315 GCF_002113885.1 Mizuhopecten yessoensis
CCAGTTAGCAAATATAGTATCAAGTCCTCTCGTCTCTTATGTTTGTCATCCAGTTAGCAAATAAAGTATTAAGACCTCTCGTCTCTTATGTTTGCCATTCAGTTAGCAAATAGAGTATCAAGTCTTCTCGTCCCTTATGTTTGCCATCCAGTTAGCAAATATAGTATCAAGTCCTCTCGTCTCTTATGTTTGCCATCCTGTTAGCAAATATATTATCAAGTCCTCTCGTCTCTTATGTTTGCCATCCAGTTAGCAAATAAAGTATTAAGACCTCTCGTCTCTTGTGTTTGCCATCCAGTTAGCAAATAGAGTATC
>NW_018406465.1:5111-5252 GCF_002113885.1 Mizuhopecten yessoensis
TTATCGTGTTTGTTATATAATAGGGGTGACTATATCGTGTTTGTTATATAATACGAGTGACTATATCGTAGTTGTTATATAATACGGGTGACTTTTTCGTGTTTGTTATATAATACGGGTGACTTTATCGTGTTTGTTATA
>NW_018406465.1:10836-10951 GCF_002113885.1 Mizuhopecten yessoensis
TTAATACGGGTGACTATATCGTGTTTGTTTTATAATACGGGTGACTATATCGTAGTTGTTATATAATACGGGTGACTATATCGTGTTTGTTATATAATACGGGTGACTATATCGT
>NW_018406465.1:11155-11327 GCF_002113885.1 Mizuhopecten yessoensis
TTGTTATATAATACGGGTGACTATATCGTGTTTGTTATATAATACGGGTGACTATATCGTAGTTGTTATATAATACGGGTGACTATATCGTAGATGTTGTGTAATACGAGTGACTATATCGTAGTTATTATATAATACGGGTGACTATATCGTGTTTGTTATATAATACGGG
>NW_018406465.1:15945-16379 GCF_002113885.1 Mizuhopecten yessoensis
ATGTATAAGACATATATGACTCGGAACCAAGCTTAATGTTTCTAGAAGCCCTGTATAAGACATATATAACTGGGGAGCAAGAGAAAAAGAGCATGCTTATTATAAAATTTTATTCTTTTTATATTGCACAATGAAATAGAACACTTTCTAACGAAACCATGATGGCGATCATACAACTTACGCATAGTCCTCATCAACATGTATCTCTCATCAACATGTATCTCTCATCAACACGTATCTCTCATCAACACGTATCTCACATCAACATGTATCTCTCATCAACATGTATCTCTCATCAACATGNATCTCTCATCAACATGTATCTCTCATCAACATGTATCTCTCATCAACATGTATCTCTCATTAACATGTATCTCTCATCAACATGAATCTCTCATCAACATGTATCTCTCATCAACATTTCTCATCAACAT
>NW_018406465.1:19532-19810 GCF_002113885.1 Mizuhopecten yessoensis
AATCAACATGTATCTCTCTCATCAACATGTATATCTCATCAACATTTCTCATCTCATCAACATGTATATCTCATCAACATGTATCTCTCATCAACATGTATCTCTCATCAACATGNGTATCTCTCATCAACATGTATCTCTCATCAACACGTATCTCTCATCAACATGTATCTCTCATCAACATGTATCTCTCCTCAACACGTATCTCTCATCAACATGTATCTCTAATCAACATGTATCTCTAATCAACACGTATCTCTCATCAACATGTATCTCTC
>NW_018406466.1:0-315 GCF_002113885.1 Mizuhopecten yessoensis
GGAAGGAATTACTTAACAATAGTGATTAGATGTTTCATTATTGACGAAACTGATAGATTGTGGTAATTTAAATATGAGATAAAATGAAATATTTATTACACAGCCTGCATACTGAAAATCTGTATACTCTACCCCAAATAAGAATATAAGGACATGCTTAATAGTTCTAGTAGATCTATATAATAATTTACTGCTGAAGAGCTAGTTGGCTGCTGTCTGAATCCTTCAGAAGTAATATTAAAAGGTGTAATGCTTCTAAACTTTTCATAGAAGTGTCTAACAGCAGAAAGTTAATGGAACTTGTGCTATATCAAA
>NW_018406466.1:1362-2005 GCF_002113885.1 Mizuhopecten yessoensis
GGAAGAATATTTCTCAAACTTAATATGTAGGTTCCCTTTGGTCCTAAGTTGTGCCCATTCAATTTTGAGTCGGATTTTGAAATAAAAATGGCCAACAGGCGTCCATCTTGGATTTTGACAGTTGAAATTTGTTATCGATATATCTCAGAAAGTTCTTCTTAAATCTTTCTTAGACTTCATATGTGGGTTCTCCATGTTATCAAATGATTAAGAGAAAGAAGGGAAAAATAAAGAAAAGATCAGTCTTTCATAGGAAAAATAAAAGATCATTCAATGGTGGGCACCTAGATGCCCCTGGTCAAGTCTGGGATCTCTTGTTGTGACAAACTTTCGATGTCAAAAGTCAAGGTCACTGGTTGGTATAGCATTGATAAGAAGACAGTTTACTTTTACTTTGAGGTAACTCAAGTGAGCATTGAAGCCATTTGAAATCTGGTTTAACTCTAAAATCATTCAAGAAAACCCCCCACATCAGGGCATTCATTATGATGAATGATACATGTAGCTCTTGGCTCACTTTAACAGGTGAACTTGGCTATTCAAGTGGGAATCACAATTGAATCACAATTTGAAATTTTCTTCAACATGGCTTTTTACAAATTTTCATGGCAAAACATACAGTTTCCTTCATTTATTCTTTTAG
>NW_018406467.1:0-315 GCF_002113885.1 Mizuhopecten yessoensis
CATGATGGAGTTGTAAGGCTTGATTTCTAAGGCCCCTAGGTACCAACAAAACTCGCTCACGGCTATCTTTCTTTTTTTAAGAACAGAGTACCCTCACTCATCAGAAGGCGTTCCTTGTTTATCCAGTAAAACTTGGCTGCCGCACTGGACAAAAATATGACACCGTCAGAAGGGTCACCTCGACTCATTAGCCAGTCTCGTACCAGTTGTAGGTCGGGGTCCAACTCTTGTTCCTCACCGACTTTTCCTATGGCAATTCCCCAGCAGCTATTTTGGGAGTCTAAATCGGCTCGTGCTACCTTGACAAGCCGTCCA
>NW_018406467.1:4625-5276 GCF_002113885.1 Mizuhopecten yessoensis
TTGTTAATCACTTCCGGCATCCCCAACATTCCAGTGAAAATGGCATCACAATTCAGCCTCGTTGTGAAATTGTCCTTTCACTTGCTTCACCATTTACCACAACCAGTTTTTCTTTGGGGTTTGGTATTTATTTTTGTTTCGTTACATTTTCATTGTTATTGAATAAAGAATATCGTAATTATTAACTAATAAATTTCTAGCAAATACCTCAGCTCAAGGAGGTGCGTGCCACGTGAAAATTGACTTCAATTTCCTTACACGTGCATTCCCCGCTCGCAAAAAAACAAACAATTTTCCTCGTCGCCAATATTGTATTTCTACAAGCTAAAGGGCAACTCACCAGGATAGCTGTCGAACGTCCAGGTGAGGTCCGCCAGGCTGGAAGTCCTAGCGGAAACGAAAGAGTTGTTCGGTCAAGTTCTGTACGGGCTTATCAGCACACGTCTGTCAGTATCGGCAGTCAAATTATCAAGAGCGGGTCTCGCACTGTCACGTGACCTCTGCTCTGAAGTCTATGTCAACCAGAGGCTTGATAGCCAGCACTTATTAGGCACTTTCACCACACTATTAAACAGAGAGACAGTACAGTTCTCAACGTGTAACACTTGCACAAACTTACTCGAGACTGTATACAAACTAAATCAACGACAC
>NW_018406468.1:0-315 GCF_002113885.1 Mizuhopecten yessoensis
ATGTAACCGGTGAACCTATAGCTATAGTGATACAGCCAGTTTTATAACATATATATGTACCTAGTGAATCTATAGCTATAGTGATACAGCCAGTTTTATTACATATGTACCTGGTGAATCTATGGCTATAGTGATACAGCCAGTTTTATTACATATGTCCCTGGTGAATCTATAGCTATAGTGATACAGCCAGTTTTATTACATATGTAACCGGTGAATCTATAGCTATAGTGATACATCCAGTTTTCTTACATATGTACCCGGTGAATTTATAGCTATAGTGATACAGCCAGTTTTATTACATATGTACCTGGT
>NW_018406468.1:3044-3632 GCF_002113885.1 Mizuhopecten yessoensis
GTTTTATTACCTGTGAACCCGGTGAATCTATAGCTATAGTGATATATCCAGTTTTATTACATATGTAACCGGTGAATCTATAGCTATAGTGATACAGCCAGTTTTATTACATGTGAACCCGGTGAATCTATAGCTATAGTGATACAGCCAGTTTTATTACATATGTAACCGGTGAATCTATAGTTATAATGATACAGCCAGTTTTATTACATATGTACCTGGTAAATCTATAGCTATAGTGATACAGCCAGTTTTATTATATGTGAACCCGGTGAATCTATAGCTATAGTGATACATCCAGTTGTATTACATATGTAACCGGTGAATCTATAGCTAAAGTGATACCTCCAGTTTTATTACATATGTACCCGGTGAATCTATAGCTTTAGTGATACAGCCAGTTTTATTACATTTATATGTACCTGGTGAATCTATAGCTATAGTGATACAGCCAGTTTTTATACATATGTACCCAGTGAATCTATAGCTATAGTGATACAGCCAGTTTTATTACATATGTAACCGGTGAATCTATAGTTATAATGATACAGCCAGTTTTATTACATATGTAACCGGTGAATCTATAGC
>NW_018406469.1:0-315 GCF_002113885.1 Mizuhopecten yessoensis
AATGTATGTTTTAAAAATAACCTTTATCTTGTGAATTTTGAATTTTTTTATCTACACTGCAGATCATGTTACCATTATTAATTTAATCGGTTCATGGAAAACCAACAGATATGAACATAATACATAACTGATATTGTTATAAAGACGAAAATATAAATGTTTGATTTGATATACATCATTCATCTTTTAGCGGCTGTTCATAATTCATTCATGTATTCATTCATCTATTATTATTTATTGATGACTTTATTTGTTACAGACATCTTTTACTTTATTCCCTTATTATTCACATATTGTCGATCATCTATCAATTAC
>NW_018406469.1:3028-3249 GCF_002113885.1 Mizuhopecten yessoensis
ACAACATAAATGTATATCTAACGTTATTTTCATTTCATATAGTGGCATATAAGCGCTTCTGAGGAAAGAGGAATTACGTTGTTTAAAAAAACCTTCATATGGCCAGTGTGGGAGTCGAACCCACGACATTCGCGTTATAAACTTAATATGAGTTATACAATGTACATGATCATGATGTCAGCGATCTGATATGAAATACCATAGGTGTTCTCCATCAAGTT
>NW_018406469.1:3962-5292 GCF_002113885.1 Mizuhopecten yessoensis
TGTTTGCTCAATGAACATACTATCATTTTTTCCGTTATAAAATTTCGGTATGTAAAGTGATTAATATGACAGGTAAACAAACAGCACATCGAGGCTTCAGTGTCATATAGTAATATATATTAATATTAAAAACGAATAGATTATATATTTGCTTGAACATTTATGGCAATACTTTCAAATATACATTAAAAATATCTTAAAATTCATTTTTATGATGTTTCTTTATGCTGGGAATGTATAATAATTAATAATCTGATACAATTGATTAAGAATACAATACTGATCTTGTTTTTGATGAAAGTGAAAATCTATTTGCAAAAAAAAAATTGCTCTGGCCAGTGTGGGGGTCGAACCCACGACATTCGCGTTATTAGCACGACGCTCTAACCGACTGAGCTAACCGGCCCATAGATTTGTAACTATACCTAATGCTCATCTGTGCTAAGAACGTACTCAGTGCTAATATATCACCTATATGTTGCAACAAAACTTTGCGTGTACATAAGGATACTAGTATAAGCTTAATTAATTAATAGGAGCAGTATTTAGACTTGGTGGATAATACAGATTTTTACCTCAAGGATTTGTTCTCAATCATCTTACCCGGGATGATATATGATATTTTATTAGGAATAAGAAAATTATAATGTTCTAGCTTTGTAAATAACAGGGGATGATCAATAATGGAGTGATAAATAGAAGACGTCTTTGATTAATAAAAGCTGGACCAGTTACAAACAAATGAATGGATTATTGAATGTATGTTTTAAAAATAACCTTTATCTTGTGAATTTTGAATTTGTTTATCTACACTGCAGATCATGTTACCATTATCAATTAATCGATTTATGGAAAACCAACAGATGTGAACATAATACAAAACTGATATTATTATAAAGACGAAAATATAAATGTTTGATTTGATATACATCATTCATCTTTTAGCGGCTGTTCATACATTCGTTCATGTATTCATTCATCTATTATTATTTATTGATGACTTTATTATTTAGACATCTTTTAATTCATTATTCCCTTATTATTCACATATTGTCGATCATATATCAATTACATAATTAGATACGCAAATTGATGTAATTATTGGTAATATAAGAAGTATCATCTCCGGGTAAATAGTTGAGATTGATAATTACACAAGGTAATGATACAGGTATATCATTCCAATAAGCTAGCTACAGTACATGTGTAATTCCTACGCTGAGTACCGAATCAGTACATTTAAGCCTCAGTAAGAATGTGTAGGCCGGTTAGCTCAGTCGGTTAGTGTAGATTGTTGAGAACTTTCTGATTTTTTGGCTTATATCAATAC
>NW_018406469.1:13151-13749 GCF_002113885.1 Mizuhopecten yessoensis
CATCTGATTTTTTTCTCATATTAATGTGATATATATTTGTCTGCGTATGTCAGTAATGGTTTTAAATGTGCAAAGGGACAAACAAAAGCGATATCATACTCTTAATCAATCGTATCGAAATACGGATATTTTTGCACTACTATTATAATGTAAATTCATTAACCATCATGGCAATATGTCATATTATCAGTCATCTGATAGGAAAAACAGCAACATGCATATACGATCACTGAAGGTATTCAGGATTAAGTTAATAACTTGTACCGAGGAAGATTTGAGAAATAAACTATAAACCCCTCCAGAGATGTTGGGATGGTTTATATTTGATAATAGATAGTTACAGAAACATGTCCAAAAATATGTATATCTAACGTTATTTCATTTCATATAGTGGCATATAAGCGCTTCTGAGGAAAGAGGAATTACGTTGTTTAAAAAACCCCTTCATATGGCCAGTGTGGGGTCGAACCCACGACATTCGCGTTATAAACTTAATATGAGGTATACAATGTATATGATCATGAGGTCAGCGATCTGATATGAAATACCATATGTGTTCTCCATCAAGTTAAGTTGCCTTTGTGGACATGTACTGGGA
>NW_018406469.1:16859-19536 GCF_002113885.1 Mizuhopecten yessoensis
ACTTGAACATTTATGGCAATACTTTCAAATATACATTAAAAATATCTTATAATTCATTTTTATGATGTTTCTTTATGCTGGGAATGTATAATAATTAATAATCTGATACAATTGATTAAGAATACAATACTGATCTTGTTTTTGATGAAAGTGAAAATCTATTTGCAATGAAAAAAATTGCTCTGGCCAGTGTGGGGGTCTAACCCACGACATTCGCGTTATTAGCACGACGCTCTAACCGACTGAGCTAACCGGCCCACGGACATGTTATCATACCTAAGGCTCGTCTGTGCTAAGAACTCACTTAGTATATCTATTACACCCACATGCTCCAACACATCTGTGCGTGTACAACAGGTTTCTGATACTATTCTTGATTAGTTAATAACAACGGTATTTAGACTCTCACGGATAATTACCTTAAAGGGTTCTTCTCGATATTACCCGGGGATTACATATCCTATATTACCGATAATAACAAATATTTGTAAATGTTTAGTTTTGTAATTGATGATAAACGATTGACAATGGAATAAAATGTCAATTATAAAGAGATGAAATAAAAGATGTCATTGAATAAATGAATAATCATTAGTAAATGAATGAGTGAAGTATAGTATTTTCACATTAAGGTTAATTACAAACATCAAAACACATTATAACATTTTCAGTTTAGTAACGATTTTAATGAATGTATTAGACGTAACGTCAGATGTTGACGCACATACGAAAAGTCGCGGATTTTGCTACATCAGCGCTATATAAAATCTGAATAAGGATCAAATATATATGTTATTATATACCATCTTATTCAGAAAATATTTATCTACCTGAATATTTCATTAGAATATATAAAAGTTTCGATTGCAACGTAATAATCAACGATATAACGTCGAAATTCGCTATTACTCCAATGTAATGTGTAACATAAACGGATTACGCGTTTAAATAAATGAATATTTAAAAGAAAAATATGGGCCCATTCTACAGATGTTTGAATTTTAAAGCTATATAACATTGTTTTCTTGAATAATATGATACTTGAAAGTCGATATCATTTTTGAAAGTTGCAAAAAATACAGAAACCCACATTTATCATTTGTGTAATGTTTTTAGTTGTTCAAAATGTCCGTTCATTCGCAATATGATTTCTAGATGAATATGTCATGTCGTTTGCCTGTATTCGGTTTGGTGCAAGTTCTTAATCTATTCAAACGATCTGCAAAAGTTTATAGAAATTGGAGCGACAGTATTTGGGGAATTAAGATATTACTGGGTCTAGCCGTTATGTAACGGTCCGTAAAATGCGACTTTTTAAGAAAAAATACCATATTTGTGACTTTCGAATGAAGTGACACATCTGTTTTTTTAAAGAAAAAACATGCATTGGTAAGTTCTCTGACTCAGCTTTTTGAAGCATAACTTAGATATATTGTTTGTCCTTACACCGCTGCACAGCATTTATTTCCCCATGTCTAGCCGTCATGTAACGCTACGCTGTTTTGCGTCGAAAACGTTAATTCGAACGTCATTTCCTTGTTTTGTTTACGAACAAAATTTAACGTTTTTCGTGAATGTTTTATGGTTGTTTTTTACACGCAATAACAGCCAAAACATGCATACGCATTAATAATATCTCAGGGTTTAATTTTCTCTAAATTTTCTAATTATCCGTTTTCAAATGTCCGACATATTGTGTGTGAAGGATGTGGCATTTAGTTAACGATTTAGTTTTTCATAATTCTTGCATAAGCAGAGTGAACGAAATAACTGGTTTTAGCGGAAAAGGGTGATATTTTCTTAACGGAGAGACAAAAATATGTATAATATCGTTACTTTAAATTTGAAAACATCCCACAACATTGAGAATAATTTGATGTCGATGGCTTTAAAAATAACATGTGGGGAATTGATTTTATTTGCACATATTTGTAAGAAAAAAATCACTACGTGGTGAATGATGACGTTACGTCAATCACTTTTAAGGAAAACGCAGAGAGGGATATCTTATAAAGACATCAATGACTCAGTTCTGTGTATTCGAAGCAAAAGATGACGAAACCGCGTGCAATTTTTATTTTAAAATTGTAAGGAAATAGTTGAATTGTTGTAATAGTTTTCCACATCATCTAAAGGTGTGCAAGATAAGAAATTGACCCTGTAAGACACGTCTTTTTTCATTTTTTTGCATATTTCTAAACATAAAAACAAATTTTCTACAACTTTGATTTACAGTAAACAGGTACATTCGACACAAAGAAGCATTTTCCATAGGTTAAAAAAGCAGGAATTTTAGAGTAAAAGTATCCCGTATGAGGTCACAATGACGTCATTCTCTTTTTGTGACGTAATACTTTGATGCGGATGCTGGTAGATGGGTGCTTGTTCTACATGGGCGCAGCAAGAATGCCGGTAGATACTAATAAGCATGCGCTATCTTTTATAATGTGAACACATAAAGACGCGTTGGTGTTTTAATTGTTGAAACTATCTGTAAATTATTTTCAAACATTGAAAGTCATAAGTGGATCAGAATTTGGTAAAACTAGTGATAATCGGGAAGCGTAACAACCCACACAAACACAATATAACCGAATATTGTCACCTCCTGTCACAATGATTCCAATCCAACCGACTATTGTCAAACTCCTGTCACAATGATATCAACCCCATCGAC
>NW_018406469.1:26889-30364 GCF_002113885.1 Mizuhopecten yessoensis
TATATGTAACCAACCGACTATTGTCACCTTCCCGTCACAATGATATCAATCTCTACGACTATTGTCACCCTTCTGTCACAATGATATTGATAACCTACCGACTATTGTCACCCTCCTGTCACAATAATAGCAATCCCTACGACTATTGTCACCCTTCTGTCACAATGATATCAATACTACCGACTATTGTCACCCTTCTGTCACAGCGATATCAATCCCTACGACTATTGTCACCCTCCTATAACAATGATATATACCCGACCGACTATTGTCACTCTCCTGTAACAATGATATATAACCTACCGACTAGTGTCACCCTACTGTCACAATGATATCAATCCCTACGACTATTGTCACCATTCTGTCACAAATATTCATGCAACATAGATCAATCCTGCACAGCTATTGTCACCTGCCAGTCACATGGACCAATCCAACTCCCTTGTCACAAATATCAATCCTACCGCCTATTGCTAATCTCCTGTCTTAAACAAAACAAGAACACTAGCTAGCACATCATGGCTTAGTGATTACTATCTGATGAACGTATTGAAAATGACTGGGAAATTCTTTCCAGAGTGGGTCGGAGGTGGTAGAAGACCTATATTTTGACCTGGTGAGGACAAAGCATTCTCGATACTCCAGGGGTTTTGTTTACTTACGCTTTCTGTACTTCTGGAATATGTCAAAACAAAATTGAAGGCACGCGGCTAGCAATTTGATCGGTCTCAGGTAGAAAAAAACCTGACCAATCGCTAGGCCGATACCTGGTCATTTGAAGATTACAAATTTCAAGTTTATTGGTTTCCTCAGATATATTACAATGTACAAAATGGAGTGCAGAGATGCGACACCCAACTACAAAGCCAGTCAATATTACCGTTACGCGACCGAGCAATTCTTTTAATGTACATCAAAGTATCAAACTAGTCTTCTTGTCTCATCTACAAGGTGACGCACACTGAGCTTTCGATTTTGTCATGACAAATTCCAGGGCACAGAGTGCGTAAGTGAGCCTAACCCCTAGAATATCGAGGACGGGGGTAAAGTAGCCATTGTTGTATACATTTTGAAGGAGGAGAACATTTAGACATTTTAGCCTGTGTGGAAAATGTAATGAGCGAAATTCAATCTTGTATGTGATTTTTCAAATTTATTTATTGGAATGCATGAACAGTGTGATAACTCTGAGGGTAACAACACCAATGTCAATGTATGACTAAATGGCAAATGACATCACGTCATTATACAATGTAACGTATAATCTGAGCGCGCTTTCATTCTCGGACTTCAATCAAATAGAAAGAAATACGGATTATTTTAATAAACGCATGTTATTCTATGTACTTAATTAATATGTGCTTTATAACTTACATATCATTGTTGATATTAAGGAAGCAGATGGTACTTATACGGGTAGCGTTATTTTATCCCATTTTTCTTTCACTTCTTAACCGTTATCTTCACGTTCAAATTGATCATTGTCAAAATTGGTTACACTTGTCATATACAAACCGTGACCATATGAATGTCAAATAAATAGGCTTTGCATATGTCTATTTTCATTCCGATAGCTCTGAAAGCACATGTTTTACAAAGCCGGCCGTGAGCCACAAACGTCAAACCTAAAACGAAATGACGTTAAAAGTGTGTTACACTGTTGTGCGTCAACATCTGACGTTAAGTCTTAAAGTATTGTGGTAACCTCCACTGGTTGCTTACAAGATGAGTGTATTTTTAAAAATCGCTTTCAACTTGTGACATCTTGAATGTGTTTGTCTAAACTGTAGATCGTGGTACTATTATCAATAATAATCGATTGATGGACATATTAGTCAATCGTAATTGCATCAAATTTACTATATTTACGACACATAAACATGATTCAGCTTTATCGTTTTGTGATCTATGATGCGAAGAGACTTCCGGTAGTAATAATCTGTACATACTTGTAAACTATGTTTTCTATATCATAATTCGAAGACATCTTCTAATTCTATTCTTTTAATATTCACATACGATTTCATTGTCGATCATCTCATGCCATTTATGAAGCTAGATAGATTTTCAAATTGTTGTTATTATTGATAATATAGGATAAACAATCAGATTCGTACTAATAACGCGAATGTCGTGGGTCCGTCCCCAACGCTGGCAAGATTAAGGTTTTCCCTTTTAAGCTTTTTCCTAACTTTTTTTTTCAGTGATGTTTGATGTGTCCAGGACAAAAGAAAATCGATATTATACTTTTAGGCAATCGTATCAGCCTGTTGATAATTATCCAAATAAAAAATGTATCCTTCGACGTGACAAAATGTATACTGAAGGTCAGCAGGGAAGATTTGAGAAATAAACAGAAATATAATATATAATATGGTTTTTTCTGTGATCATGTAATAACAAAAATTATCTGACATCAGAACGTTTGTGATAGGATGCGTCATTCATTACAGGCTGTCTGTTTATATCTTTGGTACCTAAGCTTTCTGTCGCTCGCATCATACCTAGATAAGTACTAACTTTAGCTGGTGTCGGTTTCCTTCTGTCCAGGCCGGTTAGCTCAGTCGGTTAGAGCGTCAATTTGTAAATGAGCGATGACATACCTTTTATAACTATGCTTATTTCATGTAGAAATGTACTTCTGTGATTTTTGAGTGTTTAAATATGTGTTTTATGTGAACTGTGAGGAACCGACGGGGCCCCAACCCCGGAGGTCCTATTTGCTGGGACTAATAAAAGTTCATTTTAAAAGAAAAAAAAAAGAAAGAAAAAAAAGAGCGTCGTGCTAATAACGCGAATGTCGTGGGTTCGACCCCCACATACATTTTCTATTTTTCTGCAAAATGCAAAATGTATTTTATTGTTTTCATTTTCATTTTTCTATTTTTTCAATATTGTATATATAATGTAATGATATCATTGATGATGAAATGGTTTCTTTATGATGTATATAATCGAATATTAAAAGAATTCGAATATGTTAATTATCTGATGTAGGTGATCGAATATGTTAATTATCTGATGTAGGTGATAAGGTCAACGTTTAGATACAACATGCAGTACATGTTCAAATTTAAGTACGAAATTACGAATGGGAACGTATATTTAACCGACATCAGTTGTACATGGGCCGGTTAGCTCAGTCGGTTAGAGGAAGATTAAACATACGAATGTTTTTTTCATCAACTTCTTTTTAGGAGTAGTGCGTTTTTGCGTTCTTAAAAGGCGTAATCTGGTGGTACATAAAATGACAAAAGTGAATATAAAGAACTTTTTTATGTTAACATTTCGTAAATATTTTGATTATATCAAACACTACTACCTCATGAAGAAGAAATGTGTTCTATTCAAGAAATATTTTGTTGCTGACAATAAATTATTGAGGGCTGTAGATTTATCTTCAGGCACTGAAAATATCCTATCTTATGCATTATCATTATGATTAAGTTGTCGTTTTTCAACTAATTTGTAAATG
>NW_018406469.1:30412-117024 GCF_002113885.1 Mizuhopecten yessoensis
AAAAAAAAAAAAAAAAAAAAGAGCGTCGTGCTAATAACGCGAATGTCGTGGGTTCGACCCCCACACTGGCCATAAGATGTTTTTTTCACCAGGTTTGATTTGCTTTTAAAATGTATTTTTCACTATGGATGCTTATTCAATTTATCAATTTGTGAAATTAAAATTGGTAATCCAATTGTATTTATGTGTTAATTGTAACATATACGTGTAGTCTGATCAAGTTTATTTCACACAGAACAAGCAACTGTATCAAGCTGTGCACATTCCTGCAGTAAGTATGTACTTACTAAAGATGAGTCTCATTATTGTGGTGCAAGACGGCCGGTTAGCTCAGTCGGTTAGAGCGTCGTGCTAATAACGCGAATGTCGTGGGTTCGACCCCCACACTGGCCATAAAATCTTTTGATGTTTTTCCATTTACTAATAAACACTTTTAAGGAATATGTGGTATGTCAATAAATACGAAATACTCATTATTTAGCATAGAATACATTTTTTGATTTCCTGGATAAATATCTTTCCGCTAAAATACTCAAACCACTTTTATCGAAACTTTTGTATATGGGCTGGTTACCTCATTTTATTGTTTTATATTTTTGAAAAGACAAAGCAATCAAACAACTACATAATTGATTTTAAGGAATGTCTGGCTGTATATTTCAAATGTAATTGTATTCATTTTCCTCATTTTACCGTTATTCTTTTTGTTAGTGTGGCAGGGGAGACACTGTTCAGCTCCTCACTGTTGTTAAACGCCGATCAGATATATGACAGTTTGTATGTGTGTATTGTTCATTCTCCTATGACCAATGTGGCTTTTTGTACATATGTAAATATCCTATTTACTATATGTTTACACTGATAAGTCGCAAGACTTAAAGTTAATAAAGAACTTGAACTTGAACTTTGTAAATATATATATTTAATATGACGTAACATCACGAGCCATTTCGCCGACGGTATATGATACATTATGTATACATTTGATGATGTTTGATTTTATCACGGGTATCAATTTTGATTTTACTCTAATCTCACACTAATTACTAATCCTCTACATATTTAGTATAGAATTAGGTTATTTAAGTACATTGTCAAACGCAGAGCAAGGGATAAGGCACAATTTATTGCAAAACTTATAGAAATCACTAGCAATACCTATGATTAGGAAGCACCTATTGAATATTCTTTTTGCATATTTAGTTCTCCAAAGAAAATTAACATTACAACAATTAAAACCTCATTATGGGTATTAAATGTCAAAAGGATGAAAGCTCCGTGTCGGAAAGGGAATGTGACAGTAAATAACTTCATAAAGTCCAAGATTACTACTAGATATAACAGATAATTTATAGTTCAACTATTGTATTTAATGTAAATATCATTAAGAATTTTATAACAAAAATGTTTAATTTGAACATTTATTTCATTTTTTATTTTATTCATATTTTTTTTTGGTTTTTTGCTTCGACACTGATTGGCTTTCTATTGAAAGATGAACGGAGCACACCCACAGGTGATTGTACCTGTACCATTTGGTAATGGAAATAATATACCAAAAACGAATAACAATGTATCATACAACTGTTTCTTCTTTCTGTGACTCATTGGTGATGCTAGGGGACAAAAGGTTGGACATTGTCTTTAACTTCAGTTGAAGAAGAAGGGGAGCTGCACTAAACCCTGTTATATATGATTATTTTTCTCCATTTTCTGTAAACTGTTTATTATATTACCTCTCTTAAAACTTGTGTCAATCTAGATAAATACCATTTGTGAAGCTTTCTCTTTTGAATCATTGTTGTCATATTAACTCATACGTTGCCTTTGTCCATCAATAACTGAATTTAGAAAAACAGATTTAGATAAGTACTATTATATAAGACCTGACATTTTAAAGTTTAACGAGCTGATGAATTCCAAACATGTACGTACCTTGAAAAAACTATGTGCAATTAAAAGAATAATCTTATATAATATTTGTCCTCCATGATATGAATTATAATGTATTTGAATAATATTGATTAGATTGTGTGTGTGTGACTTACCTTATGGACAACTGTATTGTAAATTATCTTGTTAATATGTTTCTCTATAATTTGTATTGAAAAGAGAATAAACTGAATTGAATTGAAATTGAATTGTCCATCGCATGCCATATACCCTTTGAGCTAATTCTATTACTTGCCACGATTAGCTGGTCGACCAGCTCAGTCACTGCCGTCGGTCAGAAAGGACAGCTTAATTGGCTTACCTGGTCAGGTACGGCCTCCGGTCTCACCGGGTAAATTGCATTGTCACTCAAACTAATCACTTTTATTGTGTAAATGCACTTTATGACACCATACATATTTTTGTTACTTTAGTTAGGACCTAATTCATTCTTTATTAGCATAAATCCCTTAGGCTTATACACACAGATATACATATCACATTATCTACACATATTTAGAATAGATAGGAGAGTGACATCACAGTATACATAAAACACCGTTCAATAATGTGCATATACCAATACTTAATTAACACATTACTGTTATGAAACACCACAATACATAAACCTATAATTAACGCCTCTTAAAGGCATCGTACAGTACGGGTGGGTTTTTGGGATACTCCAGAAATCACCCACCGACATGAAGAGAGTTATTGCAATAAATATATATTTGGACCACATTCAATATATCTAGCTGTTTACTTTCAAACTGTACAAAAAAAAATTAAAAAAAATCTATCAATCTCAAGTATAAACACTTATCTTAATATTACGTTGATTGCATTTAGCATCCCTCTGTTAGATATAACCCGTCAACAAAAATGAAATCAATCATTCATATAAATAACATATACTAATCATTTACAAACTACCGTTAACATGTAAACAAATCCGAAAATGACCATTCTGTATGACGTGCCGTTATTTGGGATATTTTGGATGTGATATATTGAGTGAATTGGCCGAATATAACGATGCCCAATATGTCCTAAACTGCTTCATCATTGTAACTGCTTTTGTCTGGAAGACACCACTTGTAACCTACCGAAATGTTATGGAAGGAAGAGTTAGCAATTAAACATTTAATACAATGAAACAGTATGATGCCAATATTAAAAGTGCTAAACTAAAATTAAAGTATCTGTGCCCAAAGCGCCAAACATTTGCGACGCCAAAAATATATCAAAGTATGGTATGTCACATTTGTTAAAAATAGCACGACAAGCTGCTTCGTGTATTGAATAAGAGTTACCGATAGTTAACGTTTTGTACGACTATGATATCAATCAACTAATTAATATTTATAATGTTACATTAACAAAAGAAGGTTTTTCGTTATTGTTGTTGCTGTTGTTGTTGCTGTTGTTGTTGCTGTTGTTGTTGTTGTTGTTGCTGCTGTTGTTGTTGTAATACGTTTCATGTAAACGTTCTTGATATATTGAATGCGGTTCAAATATAAATTTATTACAATAGCTTTCTCTTTTGTAAGTGGGTGTTTTCTGGAGTATCCAAAATCATACCCGTTCAGTCCAAGGTCTAGGTCCTGAATGAATACTAAATAAATGTACTATCGTAAAGTACACGAACGCAACAAAAGAAATTAGATGACTTGAGTGACAGCTGTTTTTTTCTTTAAATGTCTTTTGAGACTACATGAATACCTAACCCTTTTGAGACTGAAGACATTGTCCAACCTGGTAACACCAGCAAATCTCTTTGCGTAATATATCTATGTTTAAAGGGGTATTAGTAAGTGATATACGATGGGCATCAGTGGCGGATCCAGAGACCTATCTGGGGGGGGTTCCAAATTTCCTGGGGGGGTTTCCATGTTGGAAAAAATTGGGAAAATGGTGAAAATATATGATTTTTAAAGAAAATCTCAGGGGGGGGTGGGGTTTCCTGAAGCCCAAAAACCCCTCTGGATCCGCCACTGGGCATTGCAATGCATGTTTAATCTGATAGCTATGATTCAAACCGATAATGTATGTCAACATCAGAAGTAAAAGCTACACGCATGTACGGGCTCTTAATAGAAGCGGTAGCAGAGAGTTAATGTTATTGACACTTTACACAAAATAGTTGTGGCGTGTTAAAATACTATCTCTCATTGAAGTAAAATGGCGAGAGGTTACTGTTAAAAATCCTAAAATAATGAATTAACAATGATGAATAATGAAGTTAATGTTCACACTTAGAACTTTTATCATGAAAAAATCTTTGTTATGTTAATTTAAAGTATCATTTAGTCATAAGTTAAAATAAAAAGACATCAATTTTGGAAAACAACCATTGATGACATGATATTGACATTTGTGATGGAGCATCGAGCATAATAGCGTTAAATGTAATGTTTTGTAATTTTTATCTCTTTTTTTTCAAATGTCAAACGTTTCATTCATTCATTCATACACTCATCCATCCATCCATCCATCCATCATCCACAATTCATTCATTGTTACATAAATACATACTCTTATTCATTCACCCATTAAAGCATGCAGTCACTCTTTGTTTCCCTTTATCATTCATTTCTATATCGTTTTCCATTATCGAATCCTTGTGAACTTGTTTATCATCTTACCGTGATCCGCCGCCTCTAAATGCATATATTCTCTCTCTCTCTCTCCTATCTAATTGACATATGAAAACTAATTCAAATGGACACGTGCGTATTCATAATTGTAACATATTCCGCATAATCTAGCGTATGAAATACATAGTATACAGGTGAGATTGCCTACATTGTGTACCTACCAATTTAGCTTTCGCTAACAGCATATAGGCCGGTTAGCTCAGTTGGTTAGAGCGTCGTGCTTAATTGATGTTCATTATCGTATTGCACATAACTCTATATTTACGATGGAGAAGTTAAAGAAAATTGGCAAAGTAGATAGCGATACATGTCTGTTGTGCGATTCTGAGACGGAAACTTTAATGCATTTGTTTGTAGATTGTTCAGAACTTTCTGATTTTTTGGCTTATATCAATACGTTAACAAAGATACTTTTTTCAGATGCTGATCAGAGTTACCTTTCTGATTTTTCTCTCGGAAAACTCATACTTCTGGGTTATACCAGGAAGATTAAACATACGAATGTTTTTTTCATCAACTTCTTTTTAGGAGTAGTGCGTTTTTGCGTTCTTAAAAGGCGTAATCTGGTGGTACATAAAATGACAAAAGTGAATATAAAGAACTTTTTTATGTTAACATTTCGTAAATATTTTGATTATATCAAACACTACTACCTCATGAAGAAGAAATGTGTTCTATTCAAGAAATATTTTGTTGCTGACAATAAATTATTGAGGGCTGTAGATTTATCTTCAGGCACTGAAAATATCCTATCTTATGCATTATCATTATGATTAAGTTGTCGTTTTTCAACTAATTTGTAAATGCGATGACATACCTCTTATAACCATGCTTATTTCATGTAGAAATGTACTTCTGTGATTTTTAAGTGTTTAAATATGTGTTTTATGTGAACTGTGAGGAACCGACGGGGCCCCAACCCCGGAGGTCCTATTTGCTGGGACTAATAAAAGTTCATTTTAAAAGAAAAAAAAAAAAAAAGAGCGTCGTGCTAATAACGCGAATGTCGTGGGTTCGACCCCCACACTGGCCATAAGATGTTTTTTTTCATTTCTTTTTCTAATGTTTTTATTTCAAAGGATATTTTTTAATAATTATAGTGTTATCAATGTGACAAGGGCAAATAAACTTTGAAAAACATCCTTTATATTCTGTTGATGACTATTCTAAAACAATATTCAAAGACTGGTCATACATATATAGGTAGCAGTGTACAGTAGAAATGGCCCGACTCTGAAAAACAAGGCACATGTCGAGGAAATGTAAACACAGCAGACTTACCCTACACAACACATATATACATGTATATATATTTATAAACTTTATTATATATACAATACAGATAAAGTACTGAGAAGTGTATAAACCTCTTTTTTTTCCTAAGTTCTGGTTGAAATTAAAGATTACCTTCTTGGTTGCAGAATTATCTGGGTCCCAGTAAAGTTGTTAAATTTGATTTTTTTGCAATTTTGCGACGTGTGCTGTTGTCAAAATTTTACACCTTTTCATATGTAGACAGCCTTTCGGATTATGGCCAAAATTTTATTCTCGAACCAAAAACATGTTTTTTAACAAATGTGAAGCTCACATAGCCCACTTCATCATATGTCATATTTGGAATTTTCAACACCGTGTAAAGAATAAGAATCAGTGAATGGTAATGTTTTGTAGATTAAGGAAAGTAAATGTTATTTAAAGAATGCACTTCTTATTGGCAGATACTAAAAGAAGTACGAGTGGCTTTTGTGTCCATCACCTTATTACCATAAGTATTAGTGCTATAACAACGGAAATTTGAGCGTTGTAACATATTTCGTACATCACATGATAATTACTAGGATAGCTATTGGATAACTACCCTTGCTCTATTTGGTATAGTTAGCATCCGCCCTTGACGACGGGAACTATACCTGGAGACGGGCACTATACCTTTTTTTGGACCGCTGAGACTGCGGGAAAAGTAGCGTGACGCCAAGAGTTGCGCCCCTTCTCCTAGGGGGCGCTGTACATATTCTACTTTCAGTTCATTGTTGTCGTCTGCCAAAATGGCTTCGAGATTCGGGACCGGGAATGCCGATTGCTTTGCGGAGGCTCAGCAATGTATGAAAACGAAGCAGGCGACACAATTTGCAGTCACAGTCCTTAAAGCGTTCCTCCTGGAAAGGGGAACTGTATGTGATCTTGCGACGATTCAATGCAGTGAATTTAACGGTGTGTTGGCGGATTTCTATGCCAATATACGCAACAAAAAAGGAGAGATATATTCAAAAAGTTCTCTTATTGCCATCAGGCAAGGCTTGCGGCGGCACTTACAGGAACCATCATGTGGCAGAGATGTACTAAATCTATTATGACCCTTTCCCTCGGGAACAGTTCTCTTATAGTGTTGTCTGGGGAGGTATAGTGCCCTCGCCTAACGGCTCGGGCACTATACCTCCCCAGACAACACTATAAGAGAACAGTTCCCTCGGGAAAGGGCCATAATAGAATAATAGCACCGTAAAGTACATTTACACTATAAGGACAATCAGATGTGACAGCTGTCATTCACTGCAATTGTCCTTTCAGAATGGATGGCGGCCTTGTTCGACCAGGTGTCCTATGAGACTGAAGGCATTGTCCGACCTGGAAAGAAGTAATAAATTAATGTTATAAGGTACATGTAATAAGTTTCAAGTTTTATTTATTCACTCCGACACACTTACGTGTGTAACAAGAGGTCACATACATATAGTAAATATGATACATGGCGTGTGATAAACACAATTACAACATTGTATATAGCATAGTTATATATAGAAGGAGCACAACCTTGTACAGAAATTAAGTTAATGTTTTTTCAAGCTTTTCTAGGAATCTACAAATTTTGTGTAATTTTTTACATTAGATATATTAAACAATCCTTGCATTTTTATTTGACTTGGATAAGTGAAATAGTATTTTGGTATATATTTCTCTCTTAGACATTTAACTAAATCACTTTCACATATAAATAGGTAATGAAATTCATCCCCAATGTCGGAATTACATAATGTACATGTTCTTTCTCGACGAGGAATACCTAACCATCTTCCTTTTTCTACGGGTAAATGCATATTGGAAGAACGAAATTTACACATGATTTTCCTATCATTTGTATTAAGCTTAAGTCGGGAGTGTGTTTTAATATTTACTTTGCTTATATCATAACACTCTATCATTCTTGTTTAACGTATATAGAGATTGATGTTTTCCATCTTATATTTTGTTAAATTATATTTCATACATAATTCCATTGTCGACCATTATATTGATTATACATATTACATGTTCATCATCCATAGGAAAGATGATTTAGGACAAGCCTTTCATGTAGCGAGCCTTGCTATCCTTATTGTCTAGATATAGTATACATACTATATATACATTCTTATCAGATTGTGAAGCTAAAATTGGTAATCCAACAAAACGTACGTGTTCATATTTCACACTTGAAAATCTGCGCACATTCCTGCAGTTAGTACGTATTTAGTAAAGTTGAGTCGCCTCATCGGATATGAGGGCCGGTTAGCTCAGTCGGTTAGAGCGTTGAAACTTTAATGCATTTGTTTGTAGATTGTTCAGAACTTTCTGATTTTTTGGCTTATATCAATACGTTAACAAAGATACTTTTTTCAGATGCTGATCAGAGTTACCTTTCTGATTTTTCTCTCGGAAAACTCATACTTCTGGGTTATACCAGGAAGATTAAACATACGAATGTTTTTTTCATCAACTTCTTTTTAGGAGTAGTGCGTTTTTGCGTTCTTAAAAGGCGTAATCTGGTGGTACATAAAATGACAAAAGTGAATATAAAGAACTTTTTTATGTTAACATTTCGTAAATATTTTGATTATATCAAACACTACTACCTCATGAAGAAGAAATGTGTTCTATTCAAGAAATATTTTGTTGCTGACAATAAATTATTGAGGGCTGTAGATTTATCTTCAGGCACTGAAAATATCCTATCTTATGCATTATCATTATGATTAAGTTGTCGTTTTTCAACTAATTTGTAAATGAGCGATGACATACCTTTTATAACCATGCTTATTTCATGTAGAAATGTACTTCTGTGATTTTTGAGTGTTTAAATAGGTGTTTTATGTGAACTGTGAGGAACCGACGGGGCCCCAACCCCGGAGGTCCTATTTGCTGGGACTAATTAAAGTTCATTTTAAAAGAAAAAAAAAAAAAAGAGCGTCGTGCTAATAACGCGAATGTCGTGGGTTCGACCCCCACACTGGCCATAAGATTATTTTTTCATCAGGTTTGATTTTTTTTTCAGATGGATTTTTCACATTGGATGCTTATTTTCATCTGTTTGCGAAAATTTGTAATCCAATTACACGTAAGTGTTTATTGTAACATATACGTGTAGTGTGATCAAGTTTATTTCATACAGAACAAGCAACTGTATCAAGGTGCGCACATTCCTGCAGTGAGTATGTACTTAGTAAAGATGAGTCTCATTATCGTGCATGAGGGCCGGTTAGCTCAGTCGGTTAGAGCGTCGTGCTAATAACGCGAATGTCGTGGGTTCGACCCCCACACTGGCCATAAGATGTTTTTTTCTTCATATATTTTTTTTGTTTTCAAAATAATTTTTTTACTTTGGATGTTAAGTTCTTATCAATTTAACAATGACAAAAAAAGTGAATTGAATTAATCTCATTTAAAAGTGTCAATCAAAACTGTAAGTTAACTAAGTAAATATGTATTGCATGCAACCGCCAAAAGAAAAGCTCACCTGGCGTAATTAAACTCATGTGTGAATAAGGAATTATCCTCCGCCATCTTGTTTATATTGTTTTAAATTATGAATCAAAACCTACATACATGCTGATAAATAAAAAAAAAAAGCTTGCCTTGACTCCTGATATCAGTCTGGTGATGGGTTAACAGGTGTCATGACGTTATCAATAAACATGCCGTCGCCTTATCAATTAATTTATATAGAACATATCCCTGTCTCAGAATTTTACTAGTATACATGGTATGAATTGGCAAATGAAAGATACACGTTAGACACCCCATGTGAATTCACCTATACAATTATAATATAATCAGTATGCCAAAAGTGATGAACACTGCACCATACAGCCGTAACGAAAACTGCCTATGGATAGTAATATGACCTGGAATGTTGATAAAATAAAAACGTTATTGCAAAATGTGTGTGAGTATTGCTTTAATAGTTAAAGTTATCTGTAAATCATCCCTTTCATACAAATAATTTAAGTGAAGTATGTGACATAATCTGTTGTCTGTACGATTATAAGAGTTGGTTTATGTTTTGCGTTTGAATCCCAGAACACGTATTGCAGTGTCTTTATTGATATTTCCATAGAACTATCAAAACCCATTTGGTTGGATAAAGAAGGTAAGATTGTGGGAAAACTAATTCCTTCAAGAAGAGATATAAACTGATGCAATTGTATATGCCCCTAATTGTGATTGTATGCAGTTTAGATATGTTAAAATACTATCAAATCAAATAGAAGATTTTCATGTCAGATTCCGTTAAAATTGATGACACACCCAATGCTATTTTTATCATATCACTGTTAATGTATAATAAACATGGCGTTGATAAGTCATGTCAATTACTTTCTTTACGTTTTGAGGTAAAGTAAGCATGCATTTATTGATCATGAATATCATTCCTTAAACAAGATATTTGACCAGTATGGAGGTCGAACACATTCCATTCGCCTAATTAGCACGATGCTCTAACTGACTGAATAAACTGATGGACTTAGATTGTATATGTATTATTCGGGAGACAATGTGTGTGAAGAATTGATTACATACAATTCTAGGTGTGAAAATAACAAAGTGATGAATCACTGAGATAATTTGATCTTGGTGTCATAAGTCTCATAGTCCAGTAATCTTACCCAAAGAAAGGGAGAACAAATTTCCCCAAGGGCGATTTCTTAAATGTTTTCAGTTCTATACAAGAACAACATTGTGAAAAGTAAAAAGATGAATTCTGTTTCAATCAGCTTGTTGTTAGACGTAAATCTACTGGACTATCATACTCACGATTCCCTAGCCCATTCATGACACTTATGATCATTCTTAGCTAAGTCTTTACATTGATCCCCACAAGTTCTATAGCTTACTGATTATACTAATATAATTATTGTAATTTTCCCTGTGAATTAATAGAATTAATTAGTATTATCCAGGTGCCAAATGAGCAAAAACTACTTTTGAAAATTGTAATCCTTACATTCCTTTTTGATATATATGCCTAGCATTCATTATTTGGCCGATAGTGTGTTTTGATATTTTTGTTGTCATTGATATTTTTGTTTAAATTCTTTCACTTACTCATTCACAAATCTCACTTTCTCTTTCACTCACCAATCCACTCCATCTGTTAATATCCTTTAATTTATCCTGTTTTATCATCCATCTCCTATTTTTGTGTCATTTATTTTGTACATCATCCCCAGATAAGACAATGGAAGACAACATTTTCATATTATAATCCATGTAATAAATCGCGTATAATAGTCCTATCAGGTAGTCAATCTCAATTTGTAATAAAATAAATACGTGCTTGATTAATGTACCATATATATGTAGGATATATAATATCATACAACACATGTTAATGTACTTCAACAGTTAGTACGTGTTTAGCTTAGATGGGTCAGGAAAATGTGTATACGGGCCGATTAGCTCAGTCGGTTAGAGCGATTTTAATACTGTTATGGGATGCATTCCAGCAGATTATAAGAAAGTGATTTTAACTAATGTACATACCAATATCAGAACAGAGTCCAGGCCATATATTACTTATGTAGATGTTAATGGGACTACTGTACAGTTACATCCCAGGACTACTCGGGATATTTACGCCTGTTTCATTCGCTACTGCTTCAAAAGTCCCAAATCATCGGGATATTGGTCAGAGATTTTTCAAAATGTTTATCTTCCACAGGTTTTTTCAATTATGTATATGCCATTTCTACCTTCTGATATAATTGATGTTCATTATCGTATTGCACATAACTCTATATTTACGATGGAGAAGTTAAAGAAAATTGGCAAAGTAGATAGCGATACATGTCTGTTGTGCGATTCTGAGACGGAAACTTTAATGCATTTGTTTGTAGATTGTTCAGAACTTTCTGATTTTTTGGCTTATATCAATACGTTAACAAAGATACTTTTTTCAGATGCTGATCAGAGTTACCTTTCTGATTTTTCTCTCGGAAAACTCATACTTCTGGGTTATACCAGGAAGATTAAACATACGAATGTTTTTTTCATCAACTTCTTTTTAGGAGTAGTGCGTTTTTGCGTTCTTAAAAGGCGTAATCTGGTGGTACATAAAATGACAAAAGTGAATATAAAGAACTTTTTTATGTTAACATTTCGTAAATATTTTGATTATATCAAACACTACTACCTCATGAAGAAGAAATGTGTTCTATTCAAGAAATATTTTGTTGCTGACAATAAATTATTGAGGGCTGTAGATTTATCTTCAGGCACTGAAAATATCCTATCTTATGCATTATCATTATGATTAAGTTGTCGTTTTTCAACTAATTTGTAAATGAGCGATGACATACCTTTTATAACCATGCTTATTTCATGTAGAAATGTACTTCTGTGATTTTTGAGTGTTTAAATATGTGTTTTATGTGAACTGTGAGGAACCGACGGGGCCCCAACCCCGGAGGTCCTATTTGCTGGGACTAATAAAAGTTCATTTTAAAAGAAAAGAAAAAGAAAAAAAAGAGCGTCGTGCTAATAACGCGAATGTCGTGGGTTCGACCCCCACAGTGGCCATATCAAGGTTTTTATTTTCAAAAATGTTTTATTTGTTTTTACATTTAGAGATATCCTTTTTGTTTTAAATGCATTGAACGTCTCTATCACTTTCAGTCAACAACACATCGATTCCCCACACTACCCATTCCCCACACTACCCATAAATGTATTCTTTTTGTGATTTTATGTTCACTTCGGATGGTACAGTTGTTTTCAATATGACAATAACAACACTAACACCGAAATCATGCTCTTAACAACCCTTGTCCGTCTGGTGATCACTCTACCCAATGCATATGTCGTAACAAATCACCTTATCAATGACCCGTATAACAAATCTGATCAACTAAACCCCTAGCTCAGAATTTTGCTCAGAGTTATGTATTGGGTTAACTAACTGAAGGAGAATGTCCATGCACAGTTACATGAGAAAGTCATTGCAAAATATACGAGAGTATTGCCTTGAAGGTAAAAGTAATCTTTAAACAATTTTAATTTTTAATGACGTATATGACACACATATTTTGTCTATGAGAGTTTCAGTGCTATTGTCTGTGTTTGAATCCCAAAACATCTTCTTTTTTCTCTCAATTCAATATTCCTTCAGTGATGTCTTCACTGAGATGGTCAATATCAATGCCTGCACTGGTTGGGCTACCTGCAGATAGAAAATGACTCAGTTCAGGGAGGTCATGTATCACTTGACCAGCTCTGTCTAACGGTTCCCTTGTCTGGAGGTCGATTGTCAATGAAGGGTTCAGGAAGTCGCCAATTGTATGTTCATTGCAAGCGCGTGCATCAGGTGGACACCACAGACAACGGTAAAAAAATAGGTTTGTTCTGGTACGCCGTGGCATGTTGCATAACCCAGGGCCCTCTTTACGACAGATGACACACCTTTAATGTGAATTTCCAGCATAAAATAAACTCTCAACAGAGATTAGTGGTAGCTGGTTGGTTGACATGAAGTTTGTGTAAGCGCCGTCAACACTATTTTCTATGTCATCTGGAGTACTTACACTGGTACTTATAGGTTCACCAAACACGGATCCCAATGGTCTTTGTTTGAGGTAGCGCTTGTAGCATTTACCACATATTATGCTTTCTGCTGATATACTGATATTCTCAGCAATCAGTATTTGCTGCAGCCAGTTATACTGAGATAAATATACATGTCTTATTTGAGCTCGAGACCTTTAAGGTAAAACTTTCAGTCAGGTTTTGCAACCATGTCCTATGCACTCATCTACCGTGGCTTTACAGTAGGCGAACTTAAAGGGGCTGGTCGGGGTCCATATGCTGCACATAACTTAAAAGCATGCATGATATAATGAATTGGTTTAGTATGAAACAAAAACAGAAAATGTATTGGTAATTACCATAAAAAACAATGATAATTAAATCTTCATGATTATGTGAGTTTATGCATTGGCCATGTTTGGCATGCTAAAAAAGTATTTTACCGGTTTTAATATTACATAAAAAGGATTCTGTAAACAGAATATATATATGGAAAGTTTTTTGTTAAAAATGATTAAATATAGACTAGCATTGTAACTATACAGACTCAACTTGACAATGTTGGATATATTTTAAATTTTGTGAACACTGTGCATGTTTTTTCTAATTAAAAGTATAACTACGCTTAATTCATGCCTACCAATATGACATATTTAGTATCAAATAACATAATTTTATACATTTTACACTAACATAATTCATTTTTAAAATTACATTCGCCCTAGATATTTATCTGTCATTTTGTTAAGATACCCCGTCACTCAACCTGGTGTTATGCAAGGAGGTCCACTACGGTTATCAGTGGTGATAATGAATAATCATACATGCAAATATTGTTCATATTTATGTATCTATTTATAGCAAAAAAAAATTAAAAGAAATAGAAGTAGGGGCCAATTGTTGACCCCACATTTAAGGAACAACACGAACGTTGACATTCATCTAATACATCTATGACATTTTTTGTTGTGCCGAGAGTGTGATATTTTGGTATTTACATTCATTCATTTACTTCTCTTTTGTTCCGTTATTATCCACATTTGTTTCAATGATACAGAAGCATGTATATTCGCCGGGTGAGATGGGTGAGGAAAGCCTTTCAGGTAGTGATCAATGTGTTCAGCCGAGTCTAAATATATATTATTCCTTTCCGGTTGTTAACTACAATTGTAATTTAAGATACAAGAACTTGTTTATTATAACACAAATATGTAGTATGTTAAAGTTAATCTAACACATAAAGGTGTGTATGCCTATGGTGAGTACGTATTTTACGTACACCGATAAGCTTCGTCAAATAAACTTTCTTGTATCTTGTTAATGATATATCGGCCGGTTAGCTCAGTCGGTTAGAGCGTCGTGCTAATAACGCGAATGTCGTGGGTTCGACCCCCACACTGGCCATCAATTCTTTTTTCTAAATGCGAATTCACTTTCGGTGGTTATCAATGGGATAAGAACAAAAATGGCGACTTACTCCTCACTAAAAAGAGGCATTTTTACTCTACTCAAAAACACTTTATATAGTACAAAAATGTCTGCTTACACAAAATATGGTTTTGCTTAGTAGAAGGGAAATAATCTGGCCAGTATGGCATTTGTGTAACTAGTATTACGACGCTTTCATGCCGTGAATTTCTGTTTGACGTACATATTCACTGTAGATATGCATACCTGTACGCTATAGCTAACCTTATGTGTTAGGAAAACGCGGGTTCTATGATACGTTATATATGTAACAATGTAAGAACATGTATACTATAATGAAAAGTATCGGTTTCACTTCCTGAATTGACTTATATGAAAATAAAATATGATAGAGGGTTTAAACCCAGTGGTGATACCCTCTCTATTATTTATGAACAAAAAGAACGAAATAAATATACTTCTAATACATAATCTTTGGAATCTTACCAGTAAAATAAAGGGAATTATCACTTTTATAAAAATCATACGTAAATCTTCATTTGTGACGATACAAAGCCGACATGCTTTTGTGACGTCCAGACAATTGTCTCGACAAAGTGAAATTTCAATTGATCACTTCTAATATCGGGAATTATGATAAATATAAAATCTCATGTGAAACATCAATTACATTGTTTTGTAATTATTTCACAAGTTCAATCTGATATCTAACAATAGAACAGAATCTCTTGAAATGTCCATCGTTAGCGTTAAGTTTTAACATTGCAAGTGATCCCTGTTTCTTTTTAATCACGCCTGTAAATATTCAGTCCATACTTTGCATTTAATTTAAGTCAAAGATGAAAAAATATATTAAAATACGCATTTGCTCTTCCGAAGAACCATTTTTTTTAAAGTTATTATGAGCGTGTCTACTCTACAAATTAACAACACGCTCTTCCTTGTTAAATCTGCACCTTTTCTATAACTATTTCGACAATACAATAAAACAAAAATGAATAATTAATGTCGTTGTCCATCGATCAACTTGGTCCTAGCTACATTTTGGTTATGAAGATCAAAAATTAGTTTTCATTAAATATGTTACACTACATAATACAGTTGGAAACAGTAAACTGAGTAAACCAATATTATACTAATGTATACACGCATGAATAAGTGTTTGTTTACGTTGCTAGGTAACAAATGTCAATGTGGAACTTGCTATTTTCGATTGTCTATCACAACATCAAAACGTTTATTGCATTTATATAGATTCAAGTAACTTGTCTTTGAATATTAACCTGTGCCTTCCTCTAAAAGACATTTGCTATCAACACAAGTAATGTTACTAGCGATAACTAATGTCGTAACAATCAATACCTGCTCACAAGTACAGATAACTCTGCAATACGAAAATGTATGGTATGTTTTCATTTCATTACATGGCAGAGTTTTCTTTGAAAATTATTAGATGAAATATCTTAAAGACTTGCCAAAATTAAGTATCCACTCCATCACAAACAGTAACAATGGCAGTACACGGATTACGTTACTGTCACTGTAAGAGTATGAAAATAAAACATATGTCAGTAAAGTTAGCATGGAGCATTTTGATAGACAAAACTGTATTTTAAACTTCACAGTACACAATCGCAATTATACCATTGTACATTTGTGTCTTTTATTATTTTATAAATTTGTTTTTGTACTATAGAAGATGACGTTTCCTATTATTTCTATGATTTCACAGTAAGGACATGATGATCAATTTGTTCACATGCTAAAATCGCAATTGTCATCAATACAATTGATTTTAAAAAAATGAAATTAAAACATAAATAGCTCTTATATAGACGCTAACTACTGCCATCTTGAACGTTACTTTCCCGTTTTAGTAATAACATTATATGGTGTATTAGATGTTCCCTGTAAAATATTCGATAGCAGGGTTGGACGGAAATAGCAACACAAACGAATCTATTATAACACAAAACGACCACAAAGTTGAACATAGCTGAATCATGTCTGCTCGTTTATGTCCGGTACGGATGGCTGTCACACATGTCCTTTGTTTTATCGGGGATTTTTACATTAAAAGTATCATTAAATAGCAGTATAACTTTATTGGTTTAAAGAATAAGCATTTATAAAATGGGCGCGTTGACCTTGTGGTTAGGAATTGCTCCAAATCACGTGGTGTCCGTGCCAATGGCACCTATATATCTATGATGACAAATGTCTACTGTTTGTGAAAGTATATGTTTTTTATCTTCCTTTAATTTCTTTTGTAATCAATGTGTTTAGTTGTTGTTAATTGGTTGATATTGTGGCCAAAAATAGCAGGCAATTTTGTGGAATTTATTTATCCCCCGTTATATTTGTTGAATATTATTTTGGTTTTCTGTAGACGTATTGTTTGCAAATAACTAAGCATACATGCTGGGGACCTCTCCAGCTTTCTACTTATGCATGAAATGTGGAGGCGGGCAAGCTCAGTCATAGACTAAACATTACACCAACTAAACTACTCATGCTCATCGAATTTGACTGAAATCGAACCAATTTTAGGATAGTTATTGCTCGAAAACCAGTTTACAATTCAAAAGTGGGTAATCTAATTAAGTATGCACACATTGAAATAGAAATCCTACTTCGTCCCACACTGGTTATGTTTGGATACACGCGATCTGGTAGAAATTAAACGTGTGTTGGGATGGTTCTTGAACGGAAATCAATCAATCATAAAGAATGGAAAAGCTTTATCAATTGTGCAACCGAACTTAGCCCGATACTTGCCAATATGAACTTATAAAGCAAAATTGTTTGAAAGAGAAGGACTAGTATTAATATCGTATGTTTTCTTTGAAAGCGAGGGATGATAAGAAAACTGATCTTATTCTAATGACAAAATCATCAATGAAAGTAGAAATAAACAACTACGACATTCGCGTTATAATCGCGACACATTTTTTAGTCCAGGCAAATAGGACCTCCGGGGTTGGGGCCCCACAGGCTCCTCACAGTTCATATAAAACACATATTTAAACAATCAAAAAAATCACAGAAGTACATTTCTCAATGGAATAAGCGTGATAATTACAATATTTAAGCGCTTATTTACTAATGTGTTGAATTTTTGTATACTAATTCATAATGGTAAGATATAAGATGCGTTGTTTTTCTGTGTCTAGAGAAATATCAACTTCCTTTAATAATGTATTGTCAACAACAAAACATTTCTTGAATAGAATATACTTCTTCTTCATGAGGTAGTGGTATTTGACATAATCAAAACAATTACGAAATATATTCATAAAAAACGTCTTGATATTCACTTTCGACATTTTATTTATCACCAGATGACGCCCTTTAAGAACGCAAAAATGCACTACTCCTAAAATGAAGTTGATGAAATAAGCATTTGTATGTTTAATCTTCCTGCTATAGCCCAGAAGTTTTCCGAGAGAAATATCAGAAAGGTAACTCTGATCAACGTATTGATATAAGCCAAGAAATCAGAAAGTTCAGAACACTCTACAAAGAAACGCTGCAAAATGTTCGTCTCAGACGTGTTAAACGGCCTGTATGTTTTCTCATTAAGGTTGATTTTATACATTAACATTGTGTATAACATTGTATGTATTATCTTGGCCAAGCCATGATGATTTAAATGTTTTGTTGTGAAGTATGGTGTTTTAATTATGTGTAGTTAATGCTTTCAAAAATTAACTGATAGTAAATACATCTAGGCCAATGTTGCAGATACCCTTCTTTTTCTAGTCAACTATTTGTGTAACTGAATTTAATTGACGATTGCATGATTACAGTACTAACTCAGGATGTCACAAACAACTGATTCAGATAACACATCCTGGTTTTTCTTTTGGACAGACTTGTTTAACTGGTTTGAAAAAACTTTCGTTCGAGTGGGTAAAAACCTGTCCAGACCTGATGAAACCTATGGTGAGGATCTTGGTTTTTACTTTTATTCCCGGAAAGACCGGTTCTTCTAGTTTTAAATACAAAATGCCTATGGGTAAAGCGTTAGAGATACGGAAAGGTGAATTGGGATCTTGCACGTTTCTATCTTGGCCTGGCAGAAAACAGCACCTGATCACGTGGTTTATTCCTATTACATTAACGACCAATGCTGGTCCAAATGCCAAATCGTTTGGGCGACAATAAAGCGGTTAACAAGGTAATTTTAATGAACTAAAATGGCAAATAATGTTTCCGCCGTTAACAAGGGTGATAAATACAGGCAGCAGGAACTTTTACAGTCAATTATAAAACCCGTCTAGTACACTGCGTGCTGCTGGCATTAAGGTTCTGAATTTGATCTAAATATGTTTTATCTGCAAAACACGTACGGGATTAGACACACGGGGAAAATGTATTCCTTTTCCTCTCTATATTACTGACAATGTACGTATGTTACGCAAAGGAGAATAACAATCATGAAAACAAAATAAAATGATTCAATATTAGGTACGAGGTAAAATGTACAGAAACATGTGTTATTTTCTGAATTCTGTGCCCGTACTGTTTGAACAACGTACAGTGTATATACAATATATATATATATCAATGACATACCGAACAAGAAACATTGTTTGAATTGAAAAGTCTTCCAATGCTATGCAATATAGTTATTAACATAATTAGATATAGGGTACTATGTTTTGTCTTAACCACCCTCACAATAACTTGATGACTTAGATGACCGCATTGCAGTAAACAAACATCCTCCAAGCTTCCTACACAAACCACAATTCGCTACGCGCCAGCCATGATGTCAGCTTCAGCAAAGTTAAACCACATAACACATGGTTTGCTTCCTAATGAACTCATGGCTCACTAAGCTCCCTTCCGTCCCGGATATATTACATTGCACCACCATATCATAATGTATAATATAGTGTATAACGTTTATTTAGTTAGTATTATTACATTTAAAATTGTTTTTTTGTCATATTTAAATAAAGGAATTTTTCGATGTATGAAAAATTCTAAGTCAGAACGAAATTACATGTGATTACAGTTTCTGGTTTTAACAAATGAATGGCTTTTAAACTAATAATTCTTCAACATTTCAATAGCATGAGAACGTTTCAATTGTGGCGACTATTGAATTGAATTAATACGTTCGATTCTAACTATGTGTCTGGGCTCTAGCAGCTCGGGTCTAAATTTAACACCAGTGTTTTCTGATATCGTGTAAACCTAATGTGTTGTGGCTCTCAATATATCCCCTGTGCATATGTTACAGATGATAAAATAACAATAAACAAGGTGCGTTCCTTATTTACCTTATTGTGATAATTGAATGCAATATTCAACATGGTTAAACATTCTGACAGTATTTCTAAAATTCAGAACAGGTTTGTAGACATATAACGTTACATGCGAACATTTTCTGCAAGCCTGTTCGCAATTATGGACCTATAACTCAGATTGAAATACAATTTCTTTTGATAACATTAACATCTTATGTAAATTATATGTATGATTAGAGCAGGGAGAATTGCATTGCTGATATCAAGTTATATAAAAAGCCCACTTGTTAATAAAAATTGAGGATGGCTCCGGTACGTAAATCACGTCAACATTGGCATGTTGCCAGAATGTCTGTTGTGCATAAAGAAGGTATAAAGTAGAAAAAATAAAAGAATTGAAAATAGCAAATACTAATACATTTATAAGAACTTCATTATTGTATACCATCATGGAGGGACTATTCGATTTCGCTGCTCAAGGAATAACTCGTAGACACAGTAAAAACAATACACAAACAACATTTTCATTGAAGTATTAGAAAACATTACTTAACTCAAAGAATAATTAGTCTCCCACAATATGTTATTTCATCTCATAACGTATTATACCTTGAGAAAAACTTGAACGGATTCTGGAATGATCTTGAGTTGAATAACGATCTTGCAGCGTCTTATATATAGGTTTGTTTTATGTTTACAATGTACCACATTTTATTTCAAATTATATTGATGTGGATATAGAGACAGCAATGCCTGCGTCCACAAATATCTTAATAAATCATATTAAATCATATATTTCACCAACACTATCAGTTCTATTTATACATTATCATTTAAAATCTATCTCTGGCTTCCTTGGCTCACTTATAACCGACAGCATGTAAGTCAAGTATCTCTGTCACATGGCAGGCAAAACTTCAAAGAAAATCATGTTTCATATAAACAGTAACATCCCCATTTCGTTTGTAATTATACCTGTAGTGGACTTGGCAAAGAAAGAAACCAGGTAGCGTTGTTGGTTATAGAGACAGTATTGTTTGCAGACGTATCCTGGTTCCTTTATTTCGGCTCTAAACACTATTGTTGATTTTTGTATATTTGATCTTTAATTTTTTTCATAACCTTTTCGTGTAGATGTTTGGGGTTTTTTCGAAACAAAAGAAGATTTTTTTAAAACATTTCAATACAAATTTAGACAACAGTGCAAGGATCCTTAAGCACCGTCAATGAAACAATGAATGCATTATCCTCTATGTTACTGTGTATAGGCCGGTTAGCTCAGTCGGTTAGAGCGTCGTGCTAATAACGCGAATGTCGTGGGTTCGACCCCCACACTGGCCAATACCTCTATTTTCAAATAGGTGTGTTTATTTTTAAATTCAGCGATATCTTTTTTTTATATAGAATTGATTGGACGTGTCTTTCACTTTGAGCCTACGGTCCATCAGTCACGATCAATATTGAAATATATTTACGACATTAGTAAATAATGAGATAATAGGATATGCGGTAGACATTTGTCATCATAAATATGTGGATATCCATGACACAGACACCACGTGACTGGGAGCAATTCTTTCCCTGAAGGTTACTGAGCCCATAGCTTATGTTTATTCTGTGAATCAAAAAAGGATCGTTGCTTTGAAACTTAAAAAGGAATGATATAAATTATTATGAAATATCCAAATATTTCTGAATCTGAGGAGTTTGGAATTTTGATATTTCAAGTCTCAAATAATTACATTCATGTTATTTCATAATACTCATTGGTCCAAAGCTCAAAATGTTAATGAATCAAGTACTTTCTCTTTTTTGTGGCTTTCATATCACTTTTCTTTAATTTTGACTCGTACACATGCAACTGAAAGTTGTCTTAATTTATTATTAAAACGATCTCCTTCATGATACTGAAAGAATGAAATTACACCCACACGAGAAGAGAACCTGTCAGTAAACCTGCCGTACCGGACATGAAGTAGCAACCCTGACTCAGCTAATCTTACCGGTAAGTTCATAGTGTAACGTTTCCAGTTAAATCACGTGTAACCCATGACAACTAACATTTGTTGATCGATGGATGCATTGTTGTTTTCACACCTGTATTATATAGTATTGTCTAAATGTTTGAGCAATGGTGCCAATCATACAAAATATATTTCAGTCCATTATTTAAATGAAAGCCTGGAATATGGAAAAGTATTCTATACCTCAGACGAATACTCTTATGTGTTATGCTTATAGCAGTACATTTAGTTTGCAGATGTATTAGTGAGTCAATATTGTATCCAAAATACTTGGCCCATAGGCGATTACGGAACATTTTATGCACACGTCACAATACAATAAGATATGTTGTGTGACGTTACCATCAAATGGGCCATCAAAATGTAATTGAGTAGGGAGAGTCTTTGGCCATCGATACATCGGTTTTTATTTTAAATATTCAAATTACTTTTATTGCGTGTTATAGGACCATAACAACATTTGTTAGAATGTTCATTGCTTAAATACAACATTTACAAGCACGATCTCATATGTTTAATTATCGTAAAAGGATAATTTCTCTGCTTGTTATCTTTACTTACTTTGTTATGTTAACGCTAACTTACCCCCTACCAGTAATATGAAAATAACAAGAATTCAATAGTAAGATATTTAATGTAAGTGTCTGAACTCCAAACAATCTAAGGTATAGAGATTTCTCCGTCGGCATCACACAGGAGTGATTGATTGTGTTTATCCAACGCTTTCATTCTGTAAAAATGAGCAATTTCAAATATTTTATCCTTGAGTTGATATTTCTCTGCCTACATTACTCAGTATTCTATTAATCATGCACGAATAACTTGTCATCACTAATACAAAGACAATCAAATCATACTTTAGTTTCAGCATAAAACCAAAATATACTCAGGCATACAACGATGACCAAAACTAGATATTTCGTTCTATTTCTGCAAACTCGTTATTAAATTTTATTAGATTTCAGATTTGTATCTATCTATTTGTTTAGCCAATTGCTTTCGCTTTCATTTGCTCGTGTGTCATCAACAGTGAGCTGGAATTATGATCTTGTTTACACTTCTGTAACCTCTTGATTTTTTTAAGAGTGTTGCAGATTTTTTTTTACTTATAGTTTGCATTTGTGAAGGGAAATATTTAAAAAAATCTGACGAGTGAAATGTATCTGATATCATGCAGGAAGCTATTGAATTTACTTTTCACGCCATTCCCCGAAACGACAGGAGATAGCAAGTAACTGATAAAACATTATGTTGTGTCGAAACATTTGGTTTGGCGTCATAGAAAATAATACCCATGGTTCATTATCAATCATAATATTGATATATTAATTCAGGTGATGACACCAATTGTATCGCTTCAATTCTATTATTGAAACCTACAATTGGTCCATACGTTCCCTAACACGAGAGCTGACTATATACATATATCGTCAGTCACATGTAGTTATCACTATGGGGATTAAGATATATACATAAAGGCCGGTTAGCTCAGTCGGTTAGAGCGTCGTGCTAATAACGCGAATGTCGTGGGTTCGACCCCCACACTGGCCATTATAATTTTTATTTTCTTGTGTTATATTTTTCTTTATATTTGTATATGTTTCAGTATTCGACTACTCGAATAAGAGATTCGTTGAAAGTGTGTCATTTATCGATATTAACAGATAGTGGTATGTTATGATCAGATACAATATTAACCATACAGATAATAAACGCTGATATGAAAACAGGAAATAGGACAACTGATTTGGAATATCTGCTCCACATGTGTACCAACGTGGACTTCGATGAGAGTGGAGCAAAATACATCGATTGTAATTATGGTTTCTGTTGTTGTTTGACAAGAAAAAATATACACTGGGAAAATAGGAAATAATTGCCAGCATACATTGACAAGAATACAACGAGTTACTATGGTAAATAATAGGCTTGCTACAGGCTTTAGTGTGATTGTCCTTTTGAGGTTGTTATGATGGCTGACACACCCGAATGACAATATAATTTACAGCAAAACTTACATTGATCAGGTCCCTACCCATTCATGAAATGCATTTGGCTATTTTGTTTTCTCTGCGATTCACTTACTACAGTGTTTTTGCATAAGCTGACGAACATTGGAAAAGTAATATTTAACTGGACGTGAAACATGTTTTTCCAGCTCAGTTAAACATCTTGACTGGCACAGGTGATCACCTGTGTGAAACAGTACTTTGTCGGTTCGTTGAAAATCACTCACATTTGTTGACATTGAAAGTTCAGTGGAACATGACAAACTGGTGTTTATTTTGTAAGGTAAGTGAAACATCACAATCATGTGTATATATTAATTTTTCGCTTCAGCGAAACATCAGCAGTTGTTTACTTAGTCGGTTCATTTGAACAGCACCAGCAGGTGTAAATTTTATATTGTTAGTTCTATGATACACTACAAACAGATGTTTATCTTGTCATTCCAGTAAAATATCTTCCATGTGTGCTTTCTTTGTCGAGTCGATGAAACGCCAACAACAAACGCTTCCTAGAGTTTAAGTACAGGCAGTATAATCCAAACCAGTTCTGAGTTAGACGCTATTAAATAACAGGATGTTGGTATGATCCCGAACTGTCAACAAAACTAGTTAGAACACAAAATCGATAAAACTGGGGCAAAATATGAACAAATGAAAGGTTTATGTAGAAACCATTGAAAACAAGAGGTATGTAACCAGATGTTCCGGAAGGTTAAGCGTCTCCTGCTTCATCGACGACACCAACATGTAAATTTAGGTCAAAGCCAAGGGAGATGTCACGTTCTCAAAGCGAGAACTGGGGTAGTGACAACGAAATAACAAGTTCACTAATGAGCATATTCGACCAAGAAAGAACATGATGGTGACCATGAAACGTGCCCATAGTCTTCACCAACTTGCATCTCCGGAAATCCGATACTGTTAAGTTGACCGTCAGCAGTCGTAATGGAAACCGAACCTACCGATGATTTATATTTCATGATCGACCGCCACTGGTCATCTGAGTGAAAATAACTTTGGGTTATATCCCGAATTTACGAGATGAAATTCATTAAAGCGATCAATCATGATGCACATTTAACCCATGCAATGTTATCGTAAACGTTGTTACGGAAAGTAAAACCTGTTTTGCAGGCCGTCGTCAAAGCAATAGGACTGTGATGTTATTGGATATATCACGCGAAATTACCTGATACGAAAATCAATAACCTAATAACAAACAAAAAACACGCCTGTCTAGATGACGGCAGTTTCTTTGTTGTGTTTACTGTGTATAGTTTTCTATGCCATCAATATCCGTGGTAGCAAGTTTACAATAGTGCTGTACTATCAATACAAGTAACCAAAGCGTATCTTTTATGTAACATTCACACAGTGATATCCAAACTGTCTGGGGAAATTATCGCACATGACAACGAACACATTTATCTTTTCATAAAGGTGTTAACCACACATCAATTATCGAATATTTTCGTTCACTTAATTACACTATACAAAACAGGGTAAGCTGACTAGTTGCTCAAGAACACTGACTGAAGGAATACAACTCTCTCCCACATAGGATGTTCACACGTCCAAAATCGAAATTAAATACTCGAAATCTAGCTTTGCCACATAAAAAATGTTCAAACGTCCAAAATCTAAGAAAACCACAATTGTTTTAACTTACAGTAATCACTCTTGTTGGCCCGGATGGAAGATACCGGGAAATAGGTAAATCTTCAAAAAATCTTTTAGAGCATCTTTGGCCATTACGCGAACAATGGAGCTTCATGTGGGAGGAAATCGCAGTACTTTGAGAAAACCAACGTGGCCGTGCATGTGACCAAACATAGAATTTCAGATATCCAGAAACAAAAATTAATTACACGGAGCGCTCCGTATCACATACCCAATATCTGGAGAATAATACATGGCCATTTTCAAACCGTCTTTGTATCGACTCGAGACCCCGAGAGCTGTCGCTCATAAAGCAATACAAATCAGCAACATCTTTAATAATTTATTAGATAATACAAACGGCAACCCAAGTGATCTGAGAACATCGCACTCACTCGCTGTACACGTCAACAGCATTGCATATTACCCAGCATCTCATCCTGGTCTTTGTTAAAGTTTAAAGTGTTTCCCTTATGCTTCTTGTCAACGAAAGAACAGCCATAGGTATCTGCGTTCATTTGAACAATGACGAATTGTTGATATTAAAATCTTGCATTGAACTATAGGCTTAATAATGTCTTACGTATACTTAATCTTCTAGTTCATTTGATGTCACTAACAACATATCATCGATGTCGTATTTTTCATTTCAACTTCATGTTGATACCGGACAACCTGTCTGACGTCATTCGGTGATGGTATGACGCAGGCGATGACACCATTATTCGGTGACGCCATGTTCCTGCCTGATACCAGTTTCGGACTGATATCAATTTTTGTCTGATATCAATTTCAGCTCGAGGTATTACACCTCTTGGTAACGTTGAGATGTTAGCCAAGTGTTGACTGCTTTAAGTATACAACGGCCCTACCAAGTATGAGGTATGCAATAAAGAATCATATGTTAACGAAAGCTCACTATATTTCAAAAGATATCCTCATATTTCCGAGAACGAGTACTAGGTATAAGAAATCTCCCATCCCAGACAGGTTTAAATAAATACTAATATCGATTGAACCACATGAAGTATACTCACACGTCCAGTATATATGCTGACATACAGTAAACAATATACTCAAAAGATATCCATAAATATTAAACCAGACAATAGTGTATTAACGTTCATAAAGTTATTGAATTTTGAATATTGAAAATTGAAATACAAACCAAATATCCATATATTTTCCCAGCAAGTCGAGCCAGCACACAAGAAATAACAGTAGCTCCATATTTGTCCTATTTGCGATTTAGGCTTTTACTTTACATACTGAGGCCCCCACATTGGTTATATGCTTCAATACAGAAGTGTAATCTAACATTACACATCATTTCTAAAAATGAAGATACATATTCTGTGTAGGTTTGGGGATGCCTGCTTTACCACCCACTGAATGTTGTCATAGGCGACCTATACGGGGCCCGTCAGCAGAATTGTTGGCTTTCGTCAGTGTCTCCTTCCTGGAAGACATTGAAGAGGCCAAAACTGATTTGGTGTCCCCAGTGCAACTCTTGGGATCTGCCTCCATTTTTGTCTCTTTTTTATTTCGTCTATTCGGCAGAGTCTCCTTAGATCCCCACCTTCAAATTGCATTGGCTGTTACGAGGAAGTTAAACAAAAAATAAAACAAAAAGAAACGCTCGATGTGGGCTTTTTTTCTTTTTTCTCTTTCTTAAACATGAAATGTATTCCTTCGACTGATCAATTAGGGAGTTGCTATATATACAACTGGTTTTATCCAGTTATGCTATTTATAACTCCCTTTTCATACTGTGATTTATTGTTTGTACACCGCTAAGGAAATTAATTATCCTAACATAATTTTTGATTCATATTTAAAAGTACTGATTTAATCAGATATGCCAATGATAAATACTGTAGCATACTAATACTGATTAATATTCAATATTACTCAGTTACATCCATGTCATTCTTTGACGTAATTTCCGGTTCGCATTACTTAGGACTGGTTTAATCCAGTTATGCTATTTATACATCGTTGTCATACTCTTATCTACATGTAGACAGAGCGTGAAGCTCCCGGTACACAGCGCTTGCCTGTCCGACAGTAGGTAAGACACCTGTTATGGTCTGTAGATACCTCTATCGCAATGTGTAACAGACGCTATACCATAACTGATAACTGGCGCTATGTCGTAACTGTATGGAAATTGTTCTATTTTCATTTAAAAGATAACTATAGAACATTTCCTGGGGACCAATAATGAGTTACGGTACCTTTGTAGCCCACTTTGACCAATTTTAAAGATCTTTCCACCGTTTTGGCCCCTATCATTACCTATGACTCCTAGAAGGACAAAACAGCTGTGTAGCAGTGAAATTCATGTTTGGCAGACTGTATATGTTACCAATACTGTATATATTACCAATACTGTATGTATTACCAATACTGTATATATCACCAATACTGTATATATTACCACTACGGTATATATTACCAATACTGAATATATTACCAATACTCTATATATTACCAATACTGATGTATTACCAATACTGTATATATTACGAATACTCTATATATTACCACTACGGTATATTTTACCAATACTGTATATATTACCAATACTGTATATAATACTCTATATATTACCAATACTGTATGGATTACCAATACTGTATATATTACCAATACTCAATATATTACCAATACTGTATGTATTACCAATACCGTATATATTACCAATACCGTAATATTACCAATACTGTATATATTACAAATACTCTATATATTACCAATTCTCTATATATTACCAATACTCTATATATTCCCAATACTGTATGTATTACCAATACTGTATACATCACCAATACTGTATATATTACCACTACGGAATATATTACCAATACTCTATATATTACCACTACGGTATATTTTACCAATACTGTATATATTACCAATACTGTACGTATTACCAATACTGTATATATCACCAATACTGTATATATTACTACTACGGTATATATTACCAATACTGTATATATTACGAATACTCTATATATTACCACTACGGTATATTTTACCAATACTGTATATATTACCAATACTGTATGTATTACCAATACTGTATATATTACCAATACCGTATATATTACCAATACTCTATATATTACCAATACTTTATATATTACCAATACTCTATATATTACCAATACTCTTTATATAACACATACTCTATATACTACCAATACTGTATGTATTACTATTACTGTATATATTACCAATACTCTATATATTACCAATACTTTTATATATTACCAATACTCTATATATTACCAATACCGTATATATTACCAATACCGTAATATTACCAATACTGTATATATTACAAATACTCTATATATTACCAATACTCTATATATTACCAATACTCTATATATTACAATACGGTATATATTACCAATACTCTATATATTACCAATACTATATATATTACCAATTCTGTATACATTACAATACGGTATATATTACCAATACTGTATATATTACAATACGGTATCTATTACCAATACTGTATATATTACCAATACTGTATATATTACCAATACTCTATATATTACCAATACTCTATATATTTCCAATACTGTATATATTACCAATACCGTATTTATTACCAATACTGTATATATTACCAATACTGTATATATTACCAAAACTGTATGTATTACCAATACTGTATATATTACCAATACTGTATATATTACCAATACTCTATATATTACCAATACTGTATATATTACCAATACCGTATATATTACAAATACGGTATATATTACAAATACGGTATATATTACCAATACTTTATATATTACCAATACCGTATATATTACCAATACTGTATATATTACCAATACTGTATATATTACCAATACTTTATATATTACCAATACTGTGTATATTACCGATACTGTATATATTACCATACTGTATATATTACAATACTGTATATATTACCAATACCGTCTATATTACCAATACTGTATATATTACCAATACCGTCTATATTACCAATACTGTACATATTCCAATACCGTATATATTACCAATACTGTATATATTACCAATACCGTCTATATTACCAATACTGTATATATTACCAATACCGTCTATATTACCAATACTGTATATATTACAATACCGTATATATTACCAATACTGTATATATTACCAATACTCTATATATTACCAATACTCTATATATTACCAATACTGATGTATTACCAATACTGTATATATTACCAATACCGTATAAATTACCAATACTGTATATATTACCAATACTGTATATATTACCAATACTCTATATATTACCAATAATCTATATATTACCAATACTGTATGTATTACTATTACTGTATATATTACCAATACCCTATATATTACCAATACTCTATATATTACCAATACCGTATGTATTACCAATACTGTATATATTACCAATACTCTATGTATTACCAATACTGTATGTATTACCAATACTGTATATATTAACAATACTGTATATATTACCAATACTCTTTATATTACCAACACTGTATGTATTACCAATACTGTATATATTACCAATACTCTATATATTCCCAATACTGTATATATTACAATACGGTATATATTTCCAATACTGTATATATTACAATACGGAATATATTACCAATACTGTAGATATTACCAATACTCTATATATACAGTATTGGTAATACTCTATATATTACCAATATTCTATATATTACCAATACTCTATACAGTATTGGTAATATAGACGGTATTGGTAATATATACAGTTTTGGTAATATATAGAGTATTACCAATACTGTATATATTACCAATACTGTATATATTACAATACGGTATATATTACCAATACTGTATATATTACCAATACTCTATATATTACCAATACTCTATATATTACCAATACTCTATATATTACCAAAACTGTATATATTACCAATACTCTATATATTACCAATACCGTATATATTACCAATACTGTATATATTACCAATACTGTATATATTACCAATACTCTATATATTACCCATACTGAATATATTACCAATACTCTATATATTACCGATACTGTAATATGTTACCAATACTGTATATATTACCAAAACTGTATCTATTACCAATACTCTATATATTACCAATACTGTATATATTACAATACGGTATATATTACCAATACTGTATATATTACAATACGGTATATATTACCAATACTGTATATATTACCAATACTCTATATATTACCCATACTGTATATATTACCAATACTCTATATATTACCGATACTGTATATATTACCAATACTCTATATATTACCGATACTGTAATATATTACCAATACTGTATATATTACCAAAACTGTATATATTACCAATACTCTATATATTACCAATACTGTATATATTACCAATACCGTTTATATTACCAATACTGTATATATTACCAATACTGTATATATTACCAATACTGTATATATTACCAGTACTGTATATATTACCAATACTGTATATATTACCGATACTGTATATATTACCAATACTCTATATATTACCAATACTGTATATATTACCAATACCGTATATATATTCAATATTGTATGTATTACCAATACGGTATATATTACCAATACAGCATGTATTACCAATACCATATATATTACCAATACTCTATATATTACCAAAATGTAAAGGGATAATTATGTGTCTTACGTTTTTCTTTCATATATACACAGAAACGCTACATAAATATTCATATTTTGATAATAGAGATAGAGAAAAGGACAGTCTTTTGCCATTATGTCATTTGTCATCGTAAAATGGTCCACCGTGAAGCTGAACGCTCAGAAATATTACTATAAGTACATTCTTTTGTTAAAGTGACGACCGTTTAACTCTGTGAAAACTCGACACATGATCTTTGCAGTGTTCAGCACTTCCCTCTCGGCATGTGATCGGGTGACGTATTATGTTCGTATTCACCGCTTCAACGTTTTAATAACTACTATCTACATCGGAGTCTGTATGTATTATACACAAGGTGTATGATGATAATATAGACAATTTCTACATTTGCATTTGCTTAGCAGCAAGGTATGGATATTGCTATTTTGAAATGGTTAAATTATGGTCTGAAATAATTAATCTTTTAATTATCAGATGTTTGAGTGGCTATGCTTCTGCATCTGTCTTATGACCCGATGGTCATTTTTTGTTATTGCTCTGCTGGTTAACGAATTTCAACACTGAATAGTGGTTTTCAAGGTAGTTGTATTTTCAAATTATCCTTTTAATGTCTCTTCACCTCAGTTTTTAGTAAATCTGTGTTCATAAGTTTAATGATGAAATAAATTGCTACTAAAAATACCGATCAATATCCATACCTCTGCTGAGGCAGACAAGCTAACATGCAGGAAATATTTATAATATTCACCAACACGTTTTATAATTGTCCTTATACAGACAAATATGATTAAACCATCAATTTCTACCCACTAACACAAATCATTCATAAAATTATTTTTTTCTGTAAAGTTTCTGAAATAGCAATTTTCCTTTCCGCTATCCATTTTCGAATCGGTTACAGATTCCTATCCAATAAAAGAGATAGTATCCAAGTATTCTATTTATTAACACCTTGTCAAACTTTGACCTATTGTTGGATTTAAAGTCTAAAAACAGGTAATAAAGAAAAAGTTAACGTTTGCTTTATATTCAATAAATACATACTCTGATTTCGTTCTAGAATCATACTTTATATCATGGTTTTTAAACCGTTATGCTATTAATACATTTCCTGTAATAGCCTGACCTCATTTAAAATACGTATTGCACAGAACTGGTTCTATCCGGTGATACTATAAATACATTCAATGTCATACTCTTATCTACATGTAGACAGGGCGTGAAGCTCCCGGTACACAGCGCCTGTCTGTTGGACAGTAGGTAAGACACCTGTTGAGCCTGTAGACATATGTATCATTTCGTATAACAGGCGCTTAATCATACCGCCAGGAATTTTCTTTCAGGTGACGAAGTATGATTACACTTTATTAACTTTTATATACGGTTAGTATAACTAGAATGCTATTGTAGATTTCTTTATACATTAAGTATGAAGATTACACAGGAACATGATACAATATTTCCTTTACAAGATAATGAGAAGGGGTGTAAAGGAAGACTTGAGAAGGATAAGGATGTGTTAAAAGCAATAAGGAAGGCTTTTGGAGGGTAAGGATATGTTAAGGACAAAGGACAATAAGTAAGACTTATGGATTAGGATGTGCTAAGGATGATAAGTAAGACTTATGGATTCAGATATGTTAAGTACAATAAGTAAGACTTGTGGAGGATTATGATGCTTTCAGTACAATGAGTAATAAATATGGATTAGGATATGTTAAGGTCAATAAGTAAGACTGACGGATTAGGATGTGTTAAGGGCAATAGGTAAGACGTATGGATTAGAATATGTTAAGTACAATAAGTAAGACTTATGGATTAGGATATGTTAAGTACAATAAGTAATACGTATGGATTAGGATTAGTTAATGATGATAAGTAAGACTTATGAATTAGGATGTGCTTAGTACAATAAGTACGACTTGTGGATGATTAGGAAGCAATAAGGACAATAAGTAAGACTGACGGATTAGGATGTGTTAAGTACAATAGGTAAGACGTATGGATTAGGATGTGTTAAGTACAATAAGTAAGACGTATGGATTAGGATGTATTAAGTACAATAAGTAAGACGTATGGATTAGGATATATTAAGTACAATAAGTAAGACGTATGGATTAGGATGTGTTAATGGCAATAAGTAAGGCTTATGTAATAGGATGTGTTAAGTACAATAAGTAAGACTTGTGGATTAGCTTGTGTTAATGGCAATGAACGACAGCATGGTGAATGTTTGGTATGTTTCATGTAATATGAGTTTATTGATAAAACTGAAACAAAGAAAAGACCAAGAAGGAGACCTCACAGTATCATATATTAACTCTGACCATTCAGAATATTTTATTTCTAGGTGAAATTGTATAACGCAAAGCTCGTCACCTCAAAAAACAAAAAATCTAATGAACACGTCCTCGTTCTGAGTATCGACCGTATAAACTCGACACATAATCCAGGAAGTGTTAAACACTTCCCTCTCGGACTGTAATTGAGTGACGTGTCATGTTTGCATCTGTCGCCATGTCAAAAACCTAATCACTACACTTTTTTTCACAGTTTGTATGTGTATAACACAAAAGGGAGTTTGTGCTTTGCGTATATGATGAAAGATAGACCATTTCTACACCCGCGATATCTTAGCAGCAACATATTGATAATTCTGTATTGAAATGTTGAACTACGATCTGAAATAGTGTACTATTTAAGTGTCGAATTTTCGAAAGGCTATGTTTTAGTATCTGTCTAATGATAAAGACACGGTGGTGACTTCTATTATTTTTATTGTTGAATGTATGTCAGCATTTTTTTATTTTGGTGATATATAAGGTAATTGTATGCTCAAAGAAACCCTTTGATTCTTTTTTTAATTAGGCTTTTATTGTATTCTTATACGCCGATTAATGATGAAGTAAATGACCAATTGAAGTTCAAAGGAATAGCCATTAATTTGTTAAAGTCAGACGATCTAACACTCAGTTAATAGCCAAAGATTTTCAACACATTATATAATAGTCCTAACGACGGGCTTATTGAAAATGTAAAATATAGCTTATCCAACAATTCGATATGTTTTTCCAATCTGAATTTCTGAAATATCTATATATTTCTTTTCAATCTTAATTTTGAAAACTGTTTTAGATTAATATGAAATAGAACTGGGTTTATCAAGTTATGCTATTTTTAAATTCCTTGTGATATTGTGTCCTATTGTCATATTCCATGAAAACACTGAGTGAATTATTGGTTCATTTTCAATAGAATAGAGCTTGCTTTGTCCAGTCATTTGCATACTATCTTCGTTCTAGTTTCATATTCAGTATGACTGTTTTCATAAACTTACCCCGTTGATAGATTTCCCGACATACTCTGACCTATATTTAGATTTGTATTACTCAGAACTGGTTTTATCCGGTGTTGCTATAATTAAATCCGATGTCATGCTCTTATCTACATGTAGACAGAGCGTGAAGCTTCCTGTACATGGCGCCTACCTGTCGAACGCTAGGTAAGACACATGCTGTGACATGTAGACATACTGTATTACAGGCAAAATGCCATACTGTGTAGCAGGCGCTATATTATACTGTGTAACAGGCGCTATAGTATACTATGTAAAAGGCGATGCTGTGTAGCATGTGCTATACTATACTGTGTAGCAGGCGCTATATTATACTGTGTAACAGGCGCTATAGTATACTGTGTAGCAGGCACTATAGTATACTGTGTGGCATGTGCTATGGTATACTGTGTAGCAGGCGCTATAGTATACTGTGTAACAGGCGTTATATTATACTGTGTAGCAGGTGCTATGGTATACTGTGTAGCAGGTGCTATGGTATACTGTGTAACATGCTCTATAGTATACTGTGTAGCAGGCGCTATGGTATACTGTGTAAAATGCGCTATAGTATACTGTGTAGCAGGTGCTATGGTATACTGTGTAGCATGCGCTATATTATACTGTGTAACAGGCGCTATAGTATACTGTGTAGCAGGCGCTATGGTATACTGTGTTACAGGCGCTATAGTATACTGTGTAGCAGGCGCTATAGTATACTGTGTAACAGGCGCTATAGTATACTGTGTAACAGGCGCTATAGTATACTGTGTATCAGGCACTATAGTATACTGTGTGGCAGGTGCTATGGAATACTATGTAGCAGGCGCTATAGTATACTGTGTAGCAGGCACTATAGTATACTGTGTGGCAGGGGCTATGGTATACTGTTTAGCAGGCGCTATAGTATACTGTGTAACAGGCGCTATAGTATACTCTGTAGCAGGCGTTATAGTATACTGTGTAATAGGGTCTATAGTATATTGTGTAGCAGGTGCTATGGTATACTGTGTAGCAGGTGCTATAGTATACTGTGTAGCAGGCGCTATAGTATACTGTGTGGCAGGTGCTATGGTATACTGTGTAACATGCGCTATAGTATACTGTGTAGCAGGCGCTATAGTATACTCTGTAGCAGGCGCTATAGTATACTGTGTAATAGGGACTATAGTATATTGTGTAGCAGGTGCTATGGTATACTGTGTAGCAGGTGCTATAGTATACTGTGTAGCAGGCGCTATAGTATACTCTGTAGCAGGCGCTATAGTATACTGTGTAATAGGGACTATAGTATATTGTGTAGCAGGTGCTATGGTATACTGTGTAGCAGGTGCTATAGTATACTGTGTAGCAGGCGCTATAGTATACTCTGTAGCAGGCGCTATAGTATACTGTGTAACAGGTGCTATGGTATACTGTGTAGCAGGCGCTATAGTATACTGTGTAACATGCGCTATAGTATACTGCGTAACAGGGTCTATAGTATACTGTGTAGCAGGTGCTATGGTATACTGTGTAGCAGGTGCTATAGTATACTGTGTAGCAGGCGCTATAGTATACTCTGTAGCAGGCGCTATAGTATACTGTGTAATAGGGACTATAGTATATTGTGTAGCAGGTGCTATGGTATACTGTGTAGCATGCGCTATATTATGCTGTGTAACAGGCGCTATAGTATACTGTGTAGCAGGCACTATAGTATACTTTGTGGCAGGTGCTATGGTATACTGTTTAGCAGGCGCTATAGTATACTGTGTGGCAGGTGCTATGGTATACTGTGTAACATGCGCTATAGTATACTGTGTAGCAGGCGCTATAGTATACTCTGTAGCAGGCGCTATAGTATACTGAGTAATAGGGTCTATAGTATATTGTGTAGCAGGTGCTATGGTATACTGTGTAGCAGGCGCTATAGTATACTGTGTGACAGGTGCTATACTATACTGTGTGGCAGGTGCTATACTATACTGTGTAGCAGGCACTATAGTATACTGTGTAGCAGGTGCTATGGTATACTGTGTAGCATGCGCTATATTATACTGTGTAACAGGCGCTATAGTATACTCTGTAGCAGGCGCTATAGTATACTGTGTAATAGGGACTATAGTATATTGTGTAGCAGGTGCTATGGTATACTGTGTAGCAGGCGCTATAGTATACTGTGTAACAGGCGCTATAGTATACTGTGTAACAGGCGCTATAGTATACTCTGTAGCAGGCGCTATAGTATACTGTGTAATAGGGTCTATAGTATATTGTGTAGCAGGTGCTATGGTATACTGTGTAGCAGGCGCTATAGTATACTGTGTAGCAGGCACTATAGTATACTGTGTGACAGGTGCTATGGTATACTGTGTAGCAGGCGCTATATTATACTGTGTAGCAGGCGCTATAGTATACTGTGTAACAGGTGCTATGGTATACTGTGTAGCAGGCGCTATAGTATACTGTGTAACATGCGCTATAGTATACTGTGTAACAGGGTCTATAGTATACTGTGTAGCAGGTGCTATGGTATACTGTGTAGCAGGTGCTATAGTATACTGTGTAGCAGACGCTATAGTATACTGTCTAACAGGCGCTATAGTATACTGTGTAGCATGCGCTATATTATACTATGTAAAAGGCGATGCTGTGTAACAGGCGCTATAATACACTGTGTAACAGGCGCTATAGTATACTGTGTAACAGGCGCTATATTATACTGTGTAACAGGCGCTAAATTATACTGTGTAGCAGGTGCTATGGTATGCTGTGTAGCAGGCGCTATAGTATACTCTGTAACAGGCGCTATATCCTACTGTGTAACAGGCGCTATATTATACTGTGTGGCAGGTGCTATACTATACTGTGTAGTATGCGCTATATTATACTGTGTAACAGGCACTATAGTATACTGTGTAGCAGGCGCTATAGTATACTGTGTAGCAGGCACTATATTATACTGTGTAGCAGGCACTATAGTATACTGTGTAGCAGGCGCTATAGTATACTGTGTAGCAGGCGTTATAGTATACTGTGTAACAGGCGCTATCGTAAACTGTGTAACAGGCACTATAGTATACTGTGTAGCATGCGCTATATTATACTATGTAGCAGGCGCCATAGTATACTGTGTAACAGGCGCTATAGTCTACTGTGTAACAGGCCCTATATTATACTGTGTATCAGGTGATTAGCCATACCGCTATATCATACAGTGCTACAAGCGCTGTATCATTCTGAGTTAGAGGCGCTTAATCATTCTGTGAAACAGGTACTATATAATACTGTAGGAACAAGGTACACAATATTACCATAACAAGGAAACGAGATGGAACGTTCCCTGGCTGCTGATAATATCATTTCATCTATAAGCTGTACAGAGTGAAACTGAGCAGTAGATAATTGTGTTAAAGGCCGAGATTCAGTGCAATTTGTGTATGTTGGTGTTATCTGGGACATTGACAGTATCAAATAATTTTGTCCCGGCAAGGCTACAGAACCAGCTCCCTAAGGTCTAGTTTTGTGGGCAAGCACGCGTGTGTCTGTGTCGATAAGTGTAACCTGAAGGTATTTTGACCACTCATGAATGGTGTGAGCCTATATATAACCCCTACTCTTGGTTGATATTGATACAAAAAATACATGAACAAGTTGTTTCATTATGAAATAGTCATACATGTATTTATTTGAGCATTAAATGGGATAAATGTATATAAAGACATGTATAACAACATTATTGTATGAATAGAGACATATATAGAATTAATAGCGGTATACATTATATAACACCTTACATAATGTATTCCATAATTGACTTTCCATACATTATGTATTGTATATATAATTATAATTCACAGTTTGTATAACAGATACGGTAGTGATGCTGCACTATCCATGTATCCTTCTTTACTTACCAGTAACACTTGGATGATTGTTTTCTGATTAAATAATGATAACAGATATTTTCTGAAAATCAATCTCGATTTTGGATTTCTTAGCGTGGTTATTGCGTTGCACGGTCTTGACATGGCATGACGATAATCGGTGTTATTATTTTGTCTTGAAATGTATGCCTATATGCATTGGGGTTTTATTAGGTAATTTTATGCTCCAAAGCTATCCCTTAATTGTTATAGAACTTGGCCTTTGGCCAGCCATGCAATGAAGCACTAAACATGTGAACAGTAAGCACTAGTTAAATACAAAGCAATATTATCAAAACCTTTGTTGAAGCCAGACGACCAAGCATGCAGGTGATACAAACCATTCATCACGTGTGCATGTGTACAGACGAGGTATCTGTAAGGAAATATAAACAATATCAAACATGTTAAGTACGTGTACAAGACATACAAGATCTACCTGAATTAGTAACAGAGTTGTTCTTGACCCGTCTTCTCTCCTTAATGGTCCTTTTGAAGATCAAAGGTTCTGTGCATAATGAAAAGATATTGTGTACTATGAAACACGATTGGTTTATGCAGGCATATGCGTTTTTGATGCTCTTTCCTTGCATGTGAATGTATATCTTTCTCATATATATATGGGGCAAAGAAGTAATTCCAACTGTGTGGACAAGTTAAGGTTGTCAAATTGTCGAAGCGATCCGCTCCTTTATCAAGACACAGTGAAACGGAACAGTTACATGTACATATACATCATATTACAAGAAGATAGAACTGATATACTATAATTGAAAATATAGCTATTATATAAAACCAATAGTCCCCTTGGCTAAAGACAGCCGAAGGCAGCAATTAAGCTTAGAGCATCGCGGACAAGGAACGCTGATAGTCTAAATATCAGAACGCTCGCTGGCTCTGCTCTATAGCGAAAGTGCACTAAGACGACTAGTAGCCCAATGAAACAACGACGACCCGCCAAATGATAACCAAAATCGGAGAAGAATCCCCCCAGAAAACTCTTTGCTACTAAATATAGGTAGAGAACCTATTCTTGCGCAAGATGCACTATCACATATAGTTTAGACTATCTGCGTTCCTTATCAGCGATGCTCTCAGCTTAATTGCTGCCTTCGGCTGTCTTTAGCCGAGGGGACTATTGGTTTTAAATAAAAGCTATATTTTCAATTATAGTATATCAGTTCTATCTTCTTGTAATATGATTTATATGTACATGTTACTGTTCTGTTTCACTGTGTCTTGATAAAGGAGCGGATCGCTTCGAAAATTTGACAACCTTAAGGTGGCTCCACACTTTCGCAATTGACCATCAAAATTCGTTGAAACTTTGATATAATGGCTATGCAACTATGTAGAGCTGATTTTATGAAAATCTAAACATTCCGATAGTTTGGGGACTTTTTTGGAAAAAATACCAAAAATTGAATTTTCATCAATTTTAATATTTTCCGGGTTTTTTTTGTGTGTGGCATTGTTCGGAACAATAACAACAATAATAAAATGAAAAGAAGCATTTCTTATTAACCCTAAAAATATTTTATTTATCGCAAAATATGTAACACATGTTACACAAAGTGTTTTTTTATTGAATTTGTACGGATAAAAGTGATTATCTACAAGCTAAAAGCAAACAGGACACAAAGATCTATACATATAGAATGGGAAATTGAACAAAATATAAACAATGGCTTTATAATTAATTTATTTTACATTTTACAATCACTTCGATCCGGGTGAGAGTTATCTTCCTTGAAAAAAATCGGAACTTTTTGCAGAGGGGTGACATTTACACAATGACAGTTGTCCCTGTTTACATATAACAAAAATGATGGAAATAAATCAAAAATATGATATCAAAATTATCAATTTATTGTTCTTTAATGGAACCAAATTACCCTCAGTCATGTACACTTTGGACATCATTCCACAGTCCGCTAACTCACGGTATATTTATAATTACATGTCAGGTACATATGTGACCAGAGGCTATCGCATGGTATGCCGTTCTCACGTGCACACACACATGCATTTCATAGGTATCTACTAAACATTATTTTTCACTGTTGAGTAGACTACATTTGTAAACACGATTTAATTGACAGAGCGAAACTCCCTCAACAGCGAAAATCGTAACGACCTCGAGCTTATGAACTCGTGTAAGCACGTGATATGCACATGTGAGTCGGTACGTCCGCATTCCATGCGTTTCCTATATGACCTTCTTGAGGTCGTTTGGTCTCATGTCACTATTTTCCCGTGAGTCTGTTTATGTCTATGAATTGGAAAGCTTTATTCCTGAAATACGTGTGATTATACATTTCCCGGTAAAATCTCGATATCGGGTGTTGACATATCATCGGCACGCACGTGTACTATTGTTTACCAGGGGCCTGTTCGTTTATGCAGAGCAACCGGTTTGACCGTTTACAGATGTAACAATTTCGGGTATAAATCCTGGCGGACCTGCAAATGTGTATGCAGGCCCTGCAAGGCTTTCTCAAGGCTCGCCTGAAAGCAGCATCAGATTACTAGGTCCGACCTTATTTAATAAACGAACAACAGTGGGCCGATCGGTTTGACCGTTTAAACGAAAACGGCCCAGGTGTTACTATAATTTGCACTACGATATTGAATGGCCGATACGCAATACGGAAATGACGACACGGTGTACATGCACATTTCGATCAAGATAATTGAGTCCGAGCTTTATTTTTACCGGAAGTACGTCACGAATATGGACGCTGATGACGATGTGTGGAGCCACCTTAACTTGTCCACACTGTTGGAATTACTTTTTTGCCCCATATACTATTTTTAAGTAATTCGTATCCTACGGACAAACCTCCATTAGGATCCAGTGTTATATGGGATTTTACCCTCTATATTACTTCTTTGACCCATTTCTCATATATATATATATATATACATATATCATGTATTATGTAATTTATGTATTCTTAGACTAACACATTATATATCTTAGCATGTATAATGTAATGTATGTATTCTTAGACTAACACATTATATATAATAGCATGTATAATGTAATGTATGTATTCTTAGACTAACACATTATATATAATAGCATGTATTAGCCCAAAATGACTTCTTCTTGAAATTGAATACACATAGAAAGTAATAATTGAAACACAATGTATCATCCATATAACCGTTTGAAGACAGACGAGCCAGCATTCAGGAAGTACACAGGAATATCAATGTGTTTTGTATATATACAGACGACGTAGCTGTAAAGAGAAATATTACAATGTACAACATATCGTATTCGTACAGACGAGGACGTGGAGGTCTAAGGAATAAATTACAGTTTACAGCATAATTTGTATGTACAGGGCCCACTTGTATAAAACATCTCAAAGTTAAGGAAAATCTCAAGCAATGTATTGTCTATGGGAAATCTTAGAGTTGAGGAAATCTCAAGAGTTGAGATGTTTCATACAAGTGGGCCCAGACGTGTTAGATGTGAGGAAATATGTTACAAGTACAAGTTTTATATTGCAGACCAAGTCGAGTTAACTCGGAAATGATATCAGTTAATCCTTTCAATTAGATTCCAAATTTTCGTACATGGAATTGCTTACTGAAAATCAGACTTAAAGATCAAATAAATCCATCTGATGCCGATGGGGTATCTATTATTGAGACGATATGTTGAACAGTTGCGAATTAGAATTAAGAGAAAGCTTATAATTATTGAACTTCGAAAGGTTGCGATATATTTCCTTCTGTTACTATAGTCCAAGTAATGGATCGACAGAAATAGATTTTAAACAATTACATATGGATAATACTACCATGTGCTGTTTGCACATAATACGTCTCATTTCAATTGGCAGGATATTTGCATACTTGTTTGCTATTTTTGGACAGAAAGGACTGATATACCATGTCTATGATTAACGCCGCTACGTTAACTAGTTGTAACACAATACTTTTGAAGTGCGTCTATTACTGCAGTAACTGTGGTTGGTTAGTCGTTTGGAAAGAAGTTCAATTGTACAGACACTTTTGCCGTTCAGAGATCTATTATAAGTAAGGTACAATCGGTATTAGGTGCCCGTTTGATACATCAAATCAATACAGTACATACGGAACTATGGCTGGTCAAAGGATAGTCTTCAGTATCGAAGGGGTTTAAGTAGGATTACTTACAGTGTCCAACAAACTCTTTACGTGGGCAGATTACATAATGATATTTACATTGCAGACATGACAGACGAAAATAGCATTTGTGGAAACTAGGTCAGCTCGTACAAATTCATACTTGCCACGGATGTTTGATAAACAATTGACTTGATTTTGACATAAACCGAACGAACTTTTTGTTAAAAACGAACCAATATGCTATGTTTCTGACATGAAGAGATAGATAGGTTTTTTTTGTTGATTTTCATCACATGTCTGTCTCATTACTATTGCGTCAAGGCAAAAAGACGAGATTGCAATTGTGACCTCTGATTAGTTACGGTAATTGAAGTCTGCCACGTCAAAGAATGATATGACGTCATATTCCATTGTCAGAACATTGAACGTTAAACCTTTAGTCAAAGCTTTCTTAACAATTTGGATGCATTGTTAGTATCACCGTTGCCAGTGCATTGTGTATAAAGTTTTATGTTAAATTACCGTTCTCAGAGAGTGAAAAAAAAAATATAAATCAACCATTCTTGGGAAGATTTAAACTATGATAATCGTTGTCAGAAGAAAGGTCTTAGTTTTATTTACCATTGTCATAAACGCAAAGCACGTTTATAACGAACCTTATAAGCCATGAGGAATCAGTTTGCAATATTGATATTAGTATTGGATATAATGAACTGTAGATAATTCCTTACAGGGGATATGTATATTTAACATTTTAACATTTTAGCAATAAGCCTGTTTAAACAACGTGTGTTTCGAAGCTCCACATTTTGTGAAATGTAAAAACATCTTAGATACGATTATGATGATGCATTCCCTTTTTATGTGTGTTCTAGAGACGACCTTCCCGATGATTTTCACAGAAAGGAATCAGACTGTAAGTATAACACCTTTTTATATTATACACCACTTTATATGAAAGATTTATGAATATACATAACCTGTTGATGTGGATATTGAAGGATCAGTCTCATGGCAATAGAAACTTGGAACGAAAACTGCCACAGCAGCTTTTTAAGATAGATATGTTATAGCATTGCTTCATTAAACTTTTAAGTTTCTTCTGAGTTTGTAATACAAAACTATTTTTTTATAATGATGTTTGTGCATAATGATGCAAGTAGAATGTATGGGGATTAATGATGCTATGTGTGAAGACAGACAGACAGACATATTCTTTATTTCCCCCATATAGAGAGTACATGTCTTGTTTGGAACTTGGTGACAACAATTCCGACGATAGGGAATGTGATATGCGAGATAATTGGACTGGAGATTGAAAACCCCGCGTTTCCTTGTGACCATAGCTTGAATGTTGACAATATTAACACGGGCGAGCTCAAAGTCTTTATCTATCCAACACCCCGAACTTGAGTCGACCTACCGGTGGCCATTTACAATCTCGTCAGACTGTAATTCGCAGTCACGTGATCGACAAATTGGCGCCAAGCCCAGGTCGCAGGGTACACGTCTCCTACAGTAGGTGTATTATATTTGACAACATGGCGGACACACGTCCACCGCGATGAGTCAGAGATCATCGACATCCGTCGTTGTAAACAATCCACCTTCGCTAGACTTGTCACAGCGACCTAGTCATAGAATCGGTCATTATTATGTGGATTTCAATGTAGTCATATAGAACTTGACGCTGTCAAACGCTGTTGGTGAATGTGTCGAAAGCCAACTGTATAACATAAAAATTAAGTCTGTATATCACCATCAAGTAAAATTACTGCAATGATGGGTTTATCATCAATCAGTGTTTGTTAACATCAGATATTTTATACAGTGATATTCTTATACCAATGGTGTGAATTTATATATTTGTTATAGGTTTTGATATGGGAAGGTCGAGGTGACCTAATTATATGCTATATTGAGAGACTGCATTAAGGAAGGTCAATGCTCTAGAGAAAATAACTATGCTTAGGAGAAATTCGATGTGATTTAAAGATGACTATGTTATGGGGAAGGTCAAATTGATATAGGGATGACTATACTATAGGGAAGGTCAACATGATTTGGGGATGACTATGTTATAGAGAATGTCAACATGATATAGGGCTGACTATGCTATAGGGAAGGTCAACATGATATAGGGCTGACTATGTTATAGGGAAGGTCAACATGATTTGGGGATGACTATGTTATAGGGAAGGTCAACATGATGTGGGGATAACTATGTTATAGGGAAGGTCCACATGATGTGGGGATAACTATGATATAGGGAAGGTCAACATGATGTGGGGATAACTATGCTATAGGGAAGGTCAACATGATATAGGGATGACTATACTATTAGGAAGGTCAACATGAAATAGGGACGACTACGGTATAGGCAAGGTCAACATGATATAGGGATGACTACGGTATAGGGAAAATCAACATGATATAGGGACCACTTTACTTTAGGGAAGGTCAACATGATATGTGGATGAATATGCTATAGGGAAGGTCAACATGATATAGGGACCACTATACTTTAGGGAAGGTCAACATCATATGTGGATGAATATGCTATAGGGAAGGTCAACATGATAAAGGGACCACTATACTTTAGGGAAGGTCAACATGATATGTGGATGACTATGCTATAGGGAAGATCAACATGAAGATGGGGTGACTATGCTATAGGGAATGTCAGCATGAAGAGGGGGTGACTATGCTATAGGGAAGGTCAACATGATATGTGGATGACTATACTTTAGGGAAGGTCAACATGATATGTGGATGACTATGCTATAGGGAAGATCAACATGATATGGGGATGACTATGCTATAGGGAAGGTCAACATAATATAGGGCTGACTATGCTATAGGGAAGGTCAACAGGATATGTGGATGACTATGCTATAGGGAATGTCAGCATGAAGATGGGGTGACTATGCTATAGGGAAGGTCGACATGATATGTGGATGACTATGCTATAGGGAATGTCAGCATGAAGCTGGGGTAACTATGCTATCGGGAAGGTCAACATGATATGTGGATGACTATGATATAGGGAAGGTCAACATGATATAGGTCTGACTATGCTATAGGGAAGGTCAACATGATATGTGGATGACTATGCTATAGGGAATGTCAACATGATATAAGGCTGACTATGGTATAGGAAGGTCAGCATGGTATGGGGATGACTACGGTATAAGGAAGGTTAGCATGGTATGGGGATGACTACGGTATAGGGAAGGTTAGCATGGTATGGGGATGGCTACGGTATAGGGAAGGTTAGTATGGTATGGTGATGACTACGGTATAAGAAAGGTTAGCATGGTATGGGGATGACTACGGTATAAGGAAGGTTAGCATGGTATGGGGATGACTACGGTATAGGGAAGGTTAGCATGGTATGGGGATGACTATGGTATAGGGAAGGTTAGCATGGTATTGGGATGACTACCTTATAGGGAAGGCTAGCATGGTATGGGGATGACTACGGTATAGGGAAAGTTAGCATGGTATGGGGATGACTACGGTATAGGGAAGGTTAGCATGGTATGGGGATGACTACGTTATTGGGAAGGTTAGCATGGTATGGGGATGACTACGGTATAGGGAAGGTTAGCATGATATGGGGATGACTACGGTATATGGAAGGTTAGCATGGTATGGGAATGACTACGGTATAGGGAAGGTAAGCATGGTATGGGGATGACTACGGTATAGGGAAGGTTAGCATGGTATGGTGATGACTACTGTATAGGGAAGGTTAGTATGGTATGGGGATGACTACGGTATAGGGAAGGTTAACATGTTATGGGGATGGCTACTGTATAGGGAAGGTTAGTATGGTATGGGAATGACTACGGTATAGGGAAGGTTAGCATGATATGGGGATGACTACTGTATAGGGAAGGTTAGCATGGTATGGGAATGACTGCGGTATAGGGAAGGTTAGCATGGTATGGGAATGACTACTGTGTAGGGAAGGTTAGCATGGTATGGGAATGACTACTGTGTAGGGAAGGTTAGCATGGTATGGGAATGACTACTGTGTAGGGAAGGTTAGCATGGTATGGGAATGACTACTGTGTAGGGAAGGTTAGCATGGTATGGGAATGACTACTGTGTAGGGAAGGTTAGCATGGTATGGGAATGACTACTGTATAGGGGAGGTTAGCATGGTATGGGGATGACTACGGTATATGGAAGGTTAGCATGGTATGGGGATGACTACTGTATAGGGAAGGTTAGCATGGTATCGGTATGACTACTGTATAGGGAAGGTTAGCATGGTATGGGAATGACTACGGAATAGGGAAGGTTAGCATGGTATGGTGATGACTACTGTATAGGGAAGGTTAGTAGGGTATGGGGATGACTACGGTATAGGGAAGGTTAACATGTTATGGGGATGGCTACTGTATAGGGAAGGTTAGCATGGTATGGGAATGACTACTGTGTAGGGAAGGTTAGCATGGTATGGGAATGACTACTGTGTAGGGAAGGTTAGCATGGTATGGGAATGACTACTGTATAGGGAACGTTAGCATGGTATGGGAATGACTACTGTATAGGGAACGTTAGCATGGTATGGGAATGACTACTGTATAGGGGAGGTTAGCATGGTATGGGGATGACTACGGTATAGGGAAAGTTAGCATGGTATGGGGATGACTACGGTATAGGGCAGGGTTAGCATGGTATGGGGATGACTACGGTATAAGAAAGGTTAGCATGGTATGGGGATGACTACGGTATAAGGAAGGTTAGCATGGTATGGGGATGACTACGGTATAGGGCAGGGTTAGCATGGTATGGGGATGACTACGGTATAGGGAAGGTTAGCAACGTATGGGATGACTACGGTATAGGGAAGGTTAGCATGGTATGGGGATAACTATGTAATAAAGAAATTCAAAGGGATTTAGGATTTACGATTCTGAAGGAAAGGTCAACATGATATAGGGCTGACAATGCTATAGGGAAGGCAAACATGATATGAGTGTGACATGCTAAAGAAAATGTCAACGACCCATAGTTATTATTACGCTGTATGAAAGTCAAATTGTCTATAGGGAATATCATGGCTCCAGTTTGTTATGTAATATACGCGTGCACAAACTACATTAAATGTGAGAGTGATATAGGAAAGTTTTTTGTAAATGCATTTTGGAGAGAAATGTCACGATAAATGCGTCACAGGGAAGTGTTGTAATAAAAATAGAAGTAACTATAGAACGTTGGAGGTGACTGTCATAAAGGGAAGGTCAAGGTCACTCTGCTGTTGTTAAGGTTGAGGTAGTTATAAGAAGATATGTAAAGATCAAGGTCACTGTGTTGTAATAGAGATGGAAATTATTATGGTGTTTGCCCAGGCTCTGCATTTGTTGAAGTAGAGGAGATTACGAAATAGGGAAAGGCGAGTTCACAGCTATATAAGAAATATTAAAGTCGCTGAACTGTAGCGAAAGTTTTGGTCAATGTGAAGTCGTGAATGTCAAGGTCACTTTGCTATAGTTAATACCGAACAATTGATTGAAATATACAAAAAATAAATAGGTAACCCTGCTTAAGTGATGTTTGGAGTATAAACGAGACAGGAAATGTCGAGGTCACTTTGCTATAGTTAATACCGAACAATTGATTGAAATATACAAAATATATAGGTTACCCTGCTTTAGTGATATTTATAGTCAAGGTTACTATGTTGTAATAAAGGTCGAGGTCATTAAGCATCTGTGAAAGTTTGAGTGTTTTAGATAAAGAAAAATCTGAGGTCACATTGACAAAGCTAATTAAGGTAGACGTGAGTACGATAAATTTATAGGAAGGTCAAGGTCACTGTGCTTCAGTAAAGGATAAGGTCATCTTGTGATATCCATTGACGTTTAAAAGACGTTTTCATTTGTTAAAATAAAACATAAACTATTTACCAACAGACAAAAACATGTTTCCACTAGCAATCATGTAATATTGACTCTTGTGATAGGGTTGTGTATCACTATGGCTACATATTCAAGTCCTTACCGACATCAATAGAGAAATAAATTTTCTGTTTTTAGTGTGCGCTTTATTAACCAGCAACCAGTTATACGGTAGCTCAATCTTGCCCAGGGAAAACTGCGCTGTACAGATGACCTACTTACAGCCGTTCCGTCGTGTGTATGGCATGTGTTGTGTACGATACCCTGGCGTGGTGCCAACAACGGGAACATGTCTAGTTTCCTGCGTGGGTTTATTGCTGTAGTCGTACACAGCTATCCATACACGATCGGTCGTTACACTGACTGTACACTGTACATCGCCAACAATCTTTCAGCATGACTCACTTCATCAAATAATATATGGCCAATCCTTCTGCGCCGCGGGACGTGTGGCAGACCGTACCAGTATGAGTCATTGATTTATCGGGGACATGTCTTGGCCTCCAGTCAACTAACCCTCGATAGGATCCACAGTCAGTTCTTGTACGTCCTTTCTCGTGCTAAATCAGAAGCATTACGCTGCCTTGGCAGGGGATGTTCGATCAGTTGGTGTTGCAGACCTAGGCTCTTTACTGTAACAACAATGATGCAGTGATTTATAATGGCATTTGTTGACTCGATGATTTAGACATGCACGATGTTGTAAATGGTTATATTATTTCTATAAGTTCCTCTTGCATGAAGCTTCTATAGTCAGGCTACTAGCAGAATCTTATTTGACGTTTATTACAGTGAAAACCAATATGCAATTCTAACATGTCAATAGTCAGCAGTTAAGATGTTGACATCAAGAGCATGGTTATTGCCACTCATGCAGTAACTGGCACGTTTATTGTAAAGTATAAGGTCGTTGGGATGTTTGATTAAGCAACATATATTGATATTTTGTTATTTTCACTCAATCTTGTATTTTGTGATAGTTTATCGGCAAGAGATACAGGTCAACAATTTCGATAGAGCTGTTTCAAAATGCTTTGTAGAGTCGTGTGTGATAAAACAGTCAGTTTTCTTTGACGATAATACAAGAATTTATATAGAATTTGTGTTAATAATAGATGTATACTACAAACGATTTTTTTTTTCGATAAACCAATAATATTGAGAAAGTATGAAATATCTAGCAACAAGTAACTTCACCCTTATCCACGACCGGAAACATGGCAAAGTTATGATAAGATACACAAAGAAGATAAGTATCAAATCGCATCGGTAGTGTACTATGATCATCAGCAAACATCCATTGCCTAGAACCGTAGACAATGCAATAGGTGCTGTGAGACTTTTAACAACATTTTGCCAGTTGACCACTTTGTGACGTCATCAATCTAACGTCGACAACACTGCCTTGTTCAAAGAACTTCGTGTACTAACGCTAGGGAAGTGAAATTACTAAAATAAACATAAGTTATCTATTAAAATATTAGTTATTAATAGGTTGTTTTACAAACGGTCTTACGGAGCTGTAGCATGCTCTACTATATAGCTGGAAACAAACTGACACAAAGGTTTGCCTTACTTTATTAAGTTTGTCAGCAATAGTAATGATAGAAGTAATACATGTTACCATGACACTAATTGATAAATCATTAATAGCCTAATTATTAATTAGGATTGTCATTAACATATAATGATATCCTATGCATGATTAACATCTGGCCTGCATGTACTTTGACGAGCGCCATACCTAGGACTAATTGGACTGCAAGCAATGTTGTTCTACACCGTAAACGTTTCCCTATTGTGTTTGGTTGTCTTGTCAATGTCACGTGAAGTTGTTGCTGAGAATCTGGCTGACATGCCACGGTAAAGATTTGCGACAAGCTGGGTAGCTATGCATTATATTGTAGTTTCGTAGATGTATATCAAGAGTATACCGAAACTAAATAGGCAGCTCACTACAACGGGTTTCCCTTGTTTACTTAGAGTTAGTTTCCATAACATGACCTCTATCATGAACAATATTAATGATATGCGCATATTTCATCAACAGTGATATCTCGGATCTAATGCCAGGTTTATTAAATAAGCTGTAGGACACAATACAGTAAAGAAACATTGTTTTGTTTTTCATTCTATCTCTGTGTCTATCGAACATCTCAGTGTAACGGAATGTGTTAACATTTCTTAAAACAACTCAACCGTTCACTAATGTTAAACGAATTACTGTTAACTAACCTTGAAATGACTGAACTCTTTACTAAGGTTTAAATGACTAAACTTTTCGCTAATGTTTCAAATCCTTTATAGCTGACTGCGGTTTTAAAAACATTATTGTTATATTTACAACTTTGACTGCTACGGTCTTGCATTATATAAATCTCACATGAAATCGAAAGGAATTCAAGATCTATATAAGCATATTAAAAAGAATGTAAAACTATGTAGGGAGAATTTCTATTTGTTATTTAAACAACGTCACGTACTGTTAAGTTGGAATTTCGCCAAAGTTCAAAATGTGATAAATGCACAAAGGGCTTTTCATGTAAATGAAAACGTATATGTGTTTCTTTTTGGTGAAACGCCCTCGCAATTGCTAAAGTCAAATAAAGCCGGGTTCCTAAAAAGACACCAACCAAAACAAGTTAAGGAGTTAAAAATAAAAAACGGAGAATAAAAAAACCCCATAGATCCCAAGTTTTGCAATTTGAACAGCTTATGAGTTTTGTTTTTCTTTAATGTCCTCGAGCTTAAGATATAAACCATCCCCATCCCAATCCCAACCCCACCCCCAGCTCATTCGCTTCTGCAGACAGGCCCAACATTAGTACCAGACACAAGCGATCTTTGAGAACATTGTTTAATCTTGTAATCCCACAGCTACAAATCCGGCAATGATGTCGACAGTAAACTATTTCTGTTTTATTGGCAGCGTCTTCGACATAAATAGATTTATACCAAACATCCTTGAAGCAATAAGTGTAACTCTCTAGGACAAGTGTTATGACGCTGATACTGGAATGGTTTCTATGCCATTAATATTATTTAGTTAGCAACGGAACCTCCTTCGGCTGGAGCTATGTAATGGTATCCAGATAGACAGTGAACCTCCTGCGACTGGAGCTATGTAATGTTATCCAGATAGACAGTGAACCCCCTGCGGCTGGAGCTATGTAATGGTATCCAGATAGACAGTGAACCTCCTTCTGCTGGAGCTATGTAATGGTATCCAGATAGACAGTGTAGCTCCTTCGTCTGGAGCTATGTAATGGTATCCAGATAGACAGGGTACCTCCTTCGGCTGGAGATATGTAATGGTATCCAGATAGACAGTGAACCTCCTTCTGCTGGAGCTATGTAATGTTATCCAGATAGACATTGTACCTCCTGCGGCTGGAGCTATGTAATGGTATACAGATAGACAGTGTACCTCCTTCGGCTGGAGATATGTAATGTTATCCAGATAGACAGTGTACCTCCTGCGACTGGGGCTATGTAATGTTATCCAGATAGACAGTGTACCTCCTGCGACTGGGGCTATGTAATGGTATCCAGATAGACAGTGAACCTCCTGCTGCTGGAGCTATGTAATGGTATCCAGATAGACAGTGTAGCTCCTTCGTCTGGAGCTATGTAATGGTATCCAGATAGACAGTGTACCTCCTTCGGCTGGAGATATGTAATGTTATCCAGATAGACAGTGAACCTCCTGCGGCTGGAGCTATGTAATGGTATACAGATAGACAGTGTACCTCCTTCGGCTGGAGATATGTAATGTTATCCAGATAGACAGTGAACCTCCCGCGGCTGGAGCTATGTAATGGTATCCAGATAGACAGTGTAGCTCCTTCGTCTGGAGCTATGTAATGGTATCCAGATAGACAGTGTACCTCCTGCGGCTGGAGCTATGTAATGTTATCCAGGTAGACAGTGAGCCTCCTGCGGCTGGAGCTATGTAATGGTATCCAGATAGACAGTGTAGCTCCTTCGTCTGGAGCTATGTAATGGTATCCAGATAGACAGTGTACCTCCTTCGGCTGGGGCTATGTAATGGTATCCAGATAGACAGTGAACCTCCTGCTGCTGGAGCTATGTAATGGTATCCAGATAGACAGTGTAGCTCCTTCGTCTGGAGCTATGTAATGGTATCCAGATAGACAGTGTAGCTCCTTCGTCTGGAGCTATGTAATGGTATCCAGATAGACAGTGTACCTCCTGCGGCTGGGGCTATGTAATGGTATCCAGATAGACAGTATGTAATGTTATCCAGATAGACAGTGAACCTCCCGCGGCTGGAGCTATGTAATGGTATCCAGATAGACAGTGAACCTCCTGCGGTTGGAGCTATGTAATGTTATCCAGGTAGACAGTGAACCTCCTGCGGCTGGAGCTATGTAATGGTATCCAGATAGACAGTGTACCTCCTTCGGCTGGGGCTATGTAATGGTATCCAGGTAGACAGTGAACCTCCTGCGGCTGGAGCTATGTAATTGTATCCAGATAGACAGTGTACCTCCTTCGGCTGGAGATATGTAATGTTATCCAGATAGACAGTGTACCTCCTGCGACTGGGGCTATGTAATGGTATCCAGATAGACAGTGAACCTCCTGCGTCTGGAGCTATGGAATGGTATCCAGATAGACAGTGAACCTCCTGCGTCTGGAGCTATGGAATGGTATCCAGATAGACAGTGAACCTCCTGCGTCTGGAGCTATGGAATGGTATCCAGATAGACAGTGAACCTCCTGCGGTTGGAGCTATGTAATGTTATCCAGGTAGACAGTGAACCTCCTGCGGCTGGAGCTATGTAATGGGATCCAGATAGACAGTGAACCTCCTGCGGCTGGGGCTATGTAATGTTATCCAGATAGACAGTGAACCCCCTTCGGCTGGAGCTATGTAATGTTATCCAGATAGACAGTGTACCTCCTGCGACTGGGGCTATGTAATGTTATCCAGATAGACAGTGTACCTCCTGCGACTGGGGCTATGTAATGGTATCCAGATAGACAGTGAACCTCCTGCGTCTGGAGCTATGGAATGGTATCCAGATAGACAGTGAACCTCCTGCGGCTGGAGCTATGTAATTGTATCCAGATAGACAGTGTACCTCCTTCGGCTGGAGATATGTAATGTTATCCAGATAGACAGTGTACCTCCTGCGACTGGGGCTATGTAATGGTATCCAGATAGACAGTGAACCGCCTGCGGCTGGAGCTATGTAATGGTATCCAGATAGACAGGGTACCTCCTTCGGCTGGGGCTATGTAATGGTATCCAGATAGACAGTGTACCTCCTTCGGCTGGCGCTATGTAATGGTATCCAGATAGACAGTGTACCTCCTTCGGCTGGCGCTATGTAATGGTATCCAGATAGACAGTGTACCTCCTTCGGCTGGAGATATGTAATGTTATCCAGATAGACAGTGTACCTCCTGCGACTGGGGCTATGTAATTGTATCCAGATAGACAGTGTACCTCCTTCGGCTGGGGCTATGTAATGGTATCCAGGTAGACAGTGAACCTCCTGCGGCTGGAGCTATGTAATTGTATCCAGATAGACAGTGTACCTCCTTCGGCTGGAGATATGTAATGTTATCCAGATAGACAGTGTACCTCCTGCGACTGGGGCTATGTAATTGTATCCAGATAGACAGTGTACCTCCTTCGGCTGGCGCTATGTAATGGTATCCAGATAGACAGTGTACCTCCTTCGGCTGGGGCTATGTAATGTTATTTAGGTAAATGTCAATGGAATTCACTAAACCATATGACACCCATTTAGTCACATCAACTAGAAATGTCATACCTACATTAACTACATTGTTATGTGACATAGCTACAGACACATAGCTTCTATTTATCAATGTGTGTACTAGATATATTTTCTTTACTGTCGAACTGCAATATATAGTATCCTTCGTGTAGTACATATTTATGTCAATCCTACAGCTTAATATCTACTAACATGAGCACATATTAAGTTCCGTGTTATATATAAGGTATGTTATAATCTTTTCTCTACAGTATCTATACAGTCCAATCGCGCCTGGTGGTAACATCTGTTATCAACAACGTATGTGGTAGATCAATTATATTGCCGTTGTATGACGGAGGTTTCGTATAGGTTGTTCATACAGAGTCAGCCCCAGTTCTAAAGCAGGTTTGGTATAGGTCGTACAAAAAGAGTCAGCCCCAGTTCTGACGGAGGTCTGGTGTAGGTCGAACATACAAAGTCAGTCCCATTTTCTGACAGAGGTTTGGTATAGGCCGTACATACGGATTCAATCATAGTTCTGACAGAGGTTTGGTATAGGTCACACATACAGAGTCAGCCCCAGTTCTGACAGAGGTTTGGTATAGGCCATACATACAGAGTCAGCCCGAATTCTGACGGAGGTTTGGCATAGGCCGTACATACAGAGTCAGCCCCTGTTCTGATATAGGTTTGGTTTAGGCTGTACAGAGGTTTGGTATAGGCCATACATACAGGGTCCGCCGCAGTTCTGACAGATGTTTGGTATAGGCCATACATACAGAGTCAGACCCAGTTCTGATAGAGGTTTGCTATAGGCCGTACATACAGAGTCAGCTTCAGTTCTGACAGAGGTTTGGTATAGGCCAAACATACAGAGTCAGCCACAGCTCTGATAGAAGTTTGGTAATGGCCTTACATACAGAGTCAGCTTCAGTTCTGACAGAGGCTTGGTATAGGCCATACATAGAGAGTCAGACCCAGTTCTGATATAGGTTTGGTATAGGCCATACATGCAGAGTCTGCCACAGTTCTGACAGAGGTTTGGTATAGGCCATACATACAGAGTCAGCCACAGCTCTGATAGAGGCTTGGTATAGGCCATACATACAGAGTCAGCCATAGTTCTGATAGAAGTTTGGTAAAGGCCATACATACAAAGTCAGTCCCAGTTCTGACGGAGGTTTGGTATAGGCCTTACATACAGAGTAAGCCCGAGTTCTGATAGAGGTTTGGTATGGGCTGTACAGAGGTTTGATATAGGCCTTACATACAGAATCTGCTCCAGTTCTGATGAAGGTTTGGTAAAGGCCATACATACAGAGTCAGTCCCAGTTCTGACGGTGGTTTTGTATAAGCCTTACATACAGAGTCAGCCACAGTTCTGACAGAGGTTTGGTATAGGCCGTACATACAGAGTCAGCCCCAGTTCTGATACATGTTTGTTATAGGTCATACATACAGAGTCAGTCCCAGTTCTGACGGAGGTTTGGTATAGGCCTTGCATAAAGAGTCAGCCCCTGTTCTGATAGAGGTTGGTTAAGGCTGTACACAGGTTTGGTATAGGCCGTACATACACACTCAGCGCCAGTTCTGACTGAGGTTTGGTATAGGCCATACTTATAGAACCAGCCCCAGTTTTGATAGAGGTTTGGTAAAGGCCGTACAGAGGTTGGTATATGCCATACATACAGAACCAGCCCCAGTTCTGATAGACGTTCTGATTAGGCAGTACATACAAAATCAGCCACTGTTCTGACAGAGGTTTGGTATAGACCGTAAATACAAAATTATCCCCAGTCCTGACGGAGGTTTGGTATAGGCCGTACATACAGAGTCAGTCCCAGTTATGGAGGATGGTGTAGGTCGAACATCATACAAAGTCAGCTTGAGGTCTGACAGGGGTTTGGTATAGGCTACGCATACAGAATCAGCCCCAGTTCTGACAGAGGTTTGGTGTAGGCCATACATACAGAGTCAGGCCCAGTTCTGACAGAGGTTTGGTAAAAGCCACACATACAGACTCGGCCACAGTTCTGACAGAGGTTTGGTATAGGCCATACATACAGAGTCAGCCATAGTTCGAAAGGAGTTTGGTATAGGCTGTACATAGGTTTGGTATAGACCATACATGCAGAGTCAGCCCTAGTTCTGACGGAGGTTTGGTATAGGCCGTACATACAGAGTCAGTCCAGCTTCTGACGGAGGTTTGGTATAGGCTGTACAGAGGTTAGGTATAGGCCATACATACAGAGTCAGGCACAGTTCTGACAGAGGTTTGGTATAGGCCATATACAGAGTCAGCCACAGTTTTGACAGAGGTTTGGAATAGGTCATACATACAGAGTCAGTCCCAGTTCTGACAGAGGTTTGGTATAGGCCATAAATACAGAGTCAGTCCCAGTTCTGAAGAATGGTGTAGGTCGAACATACAGAGTCAGCCCCAGTTCTGAAGGAGATTTGGTATAGGCCGTACATACAGATTCAGCCACAGTTCTGACAGAGGTTTGGTATAGGCCATACATACAGAGTCAGCCACAGTTCTGACAGAGGTTTGGTATAGGCCATAAATACAGAGTCAGTCCCAGAACCGAAGAATGGTGTAGGTCGAACATACAGAGTCAGCCCTAGTTCGGACGGAGGTTTGGGATAGGCCGTACATACAGAGACAGCCCCAGTTCTTAAGGAGATTTGGTATAGGCCGTACATACAGAGTCAGCCCCAGTTCTTAAGGAGATTTGGTATAGGCCGTACATACAGAGTCAGCCCTAGATCGAAAGGAGGTTTGGTATAGGCCGTACATACAGAGTCAGCCCCAGTTCTGAAGGAGATTTGGTATAGGCCGGACATACAGAGTCAGCCCTAGTTCTGAAGGCGATTTGGTATAGGCCGTACATACAGAGTCAGCCCTAGTTCTGAAGAAAATTTGGTATAGGGTGTACATACAGAGTCAGCCCTAGTTCTGAAGGAGATTTGGTATAGGCCGTACATACAGAGTCAGCCCTAGTTCTGACGGAGGTTTGGTATAGGCCGTCCATACAGAGTCTGTCCAGGTTCTGAAGGAGATATGGTTAAGGCTATACATACAGAGTCAGCCCCAGTTCTGAAGGAGATATGGTATAGGCCATACATACAGAGTCAGTCCCAGTTCTGACGAAGGATATGTATTCGGTGGTAGCCTGTCGGGGACATACGTATGGTACATGATAAACGTTCTATTTGTGTTATACAGGAAAGAGTTACTTTATTTACTTTTCCAAAGAATTTATCTTTGCCACCAAATACTTGTACTGTACGTCCTATTTAGATGTAGTATCTAACAGCATGTGAAATACGCCATGCATAATTAAAGCATGCCTCATTGTTGGTATCTTGTGATCAGAGTAATGTCTGTACAGGTATAGGAAGGGAACGTACAGATATGCCTGGTATCATGTAACTAGAACATTGGCTGTACACGACATTTGTGTCTCAAAGACATTTATAATCACTGTAGCGGGAAATGGGGTTGTCTCGTAGAGGGCAGCTGTACTGTTTAACGTTACATTATATTGTATTTGTCGCTGGAATCGTGAACATGGACTGGAAGACGAACATATATGTATCAAACATAAATCTACCTGAAAGTTATCCATTTGATCATAGAGAAATAGATTTACCGTGTCAAACATTGAGTAAGCAAAACAGATGCGAAAATAGGTAAGATATGATCTTGCCTTACATTTGGTTATTATAACGAATGTGTGAAGTAAAGAGTTTAGACCTCCCCAAACAAGTATTTATATATGGCTATTTTTAACCTTGTCAAGCACCTTGCTACCACGACGGACGTGAGCAGTGTTGGTATAAACCCTGGTAACAATGAATATACAAGTTGGTGAAGTAAGACTTACCTGCCAATCACTTACTTAGTAAAACATGTGTGAAAATAGGTGAGATATCATCTTGTCTTACAGTTGGTTACTATAACGAATGTGTGAAGTAGAGAGTTTAGATAAGACCTTTGTAAACACATGTTTAAGGTGAGGAATGTGATAGGTGGCTAAGTTTAACCTTGTCAAACGGCAGATGCGACACATGGAAACCATGAATATGCAAATTGTTGAGATAGAACTTCGTCAAACTTCAGTTATAACGACAAATGTGAACAACAGGTTACCATGACAGCAAATGTGGGAAATTGCTAGGTTTAACACTGTCAAACATATAGTTTCTCTGTTTTATAGAGACGGACATGTGAAGTGGGCAGGTAGAATCGAGAACAATGTCAGGATGATCACAGGAAATAAATAACAAACAGTTAAATCATAGTTAGATCAATTCCAGGCAATCATATTTGACATGATCATATACACCCATATACTTCATACTTGAATGAGAAAATTTCATTGCATGAACTATCATCTGAAGTCTTACGTAGTTCACCACAATTATGTACACTTTTTAATGACCATTTACTTTCCATTTGTCACAGTTTATCATGCGGAACAGTATACTTGACATTGTATGTCATTCAGTACTGGGTAACTGACAACGAACACCTTGTTTTAGTGACACTTTCACGTAACCAGGCAGCAGAGCGTTGCGCTAATCATATACTATAATATTTATATATTTCTTCCACAACCCAGTACATATATGCAATAGAACATTAATGTTGCACTTATGATAATAATAATAATTTGAGGTTCTTATATACCGCTTTATCACAAACTAGTTCGTAGGTCGTCTCAAAGCGGTACACAAATTATTATCTGTGGTGATAGGGCCTTTGCAACCAGCCAAATCTTTCTTAACTCCCCGGGGGAGCATACAGTCGGAGCTGCCATTTCGGCGCTCATAGCAAGCATTCAACAATTTTAGCACTGCCGAACCACGTACCCATTTACAGCTGAGTAGACTGGCGGAATAAAGTATCTTGCATTTGACTTCTTCTGGACGTCAGTTGTACCGTATGTAGAAGCACATTGATATTTTTATTTTCATTTTGATCGGTGCTGAACTTCATCGTAACAGTGAGGGGTATATGAAGACGGTAACTGTACATTATTCGACAGAAAAGTATATGCAGCGTATATTACATAATTGATTTCCTAAGAAGCATTTCGACAGTTATCAAAGTAGAAAATGCTAGTTTTGCATATAAACTTATCAACATACTCCTTCAACGAACATTTAGCAACCAATATAAAATTCCCAAATACTTAAAGAGAAATTTGAAGGGAGAAACAAATTCAAAATACAACATGAGAGAAACAGTAAAGTCAACGGGAGAGAATAACGGAAAAAACACTTATAAAAAAATCTTTTAGGAACTCCAACTGCAAATTATTAGGTAACAAAGAAAGCAAACATGACAGTAAAGTAAACAAAGAAACGGATATATGACTGACTTTCGTTAAATTTCATTGACCATATGAACGTTGAAGACTAAGGAAAAATACAAAATATTACAAATTCAACAGTACATTCACAAACATAGACAACCATTTGCTTACACACTTATAGAAGGCATTGCAGTTTTATCTGGACAGCAATGTGAGATCGTTTGTGGAATACTGTAGTGCTAACCGGTCAGTGAAGTGAGATATCACGAGGAATACTGTTGTGTTAACCGCTCAATAAAGTGAGATCTCACGAGAAAGATGTTGTGTAAACCGGTCAATGAAGTGAGATCTCAAGAGGAATACTGTAGTGTTACCCGGTCAATGAAGTGAGATCTCACGAGAAATACTGTAGTGTTAACCGGTTAATGAAGAGAAATCTCAAGAGGAATACTGTTGTTTTAACCGGTCAATTAAGTGAGATCTCACGAGAAATACTGTAGTGTTACCCGGTCAATGAAGTGAGATCTCACGAGGACTACTTTTGTGTTGACAGGCCAATGAAGTGAGATCTCACGAGGAATACTGTTGTGTTAACTGGACAATTAAGTGAGATCTCAAGAGAAATACTGTAGTGTTACCCGGTCAATAAAGTGAGATCTCACGAGAAATACTGTAGTGTTACCCGGTCAATGAAGTGAGATCTCAAGAGGAATACTGTTGTGTTAACTGGACAATGAAGTGAGATCTCAAGAGTAATACTGTTGTGTTACCCGGTCAATGAAGTGAGATCTCACGAGGAATGCTGTAGTGTTAACCGGTTAATGAAGTGAGATCTCAAGAGGAATACTTTTGTGTTGACAGGCCAATGAAGTGAGATCTCAAGAGGAATACTGTTGTGTTAACCGGTCAATGGAGTGAGATTTCAAGAGGAATACTGTTGTGTTAACTGGTCAATGAAGTGAGATCTCAAGAGGAATACTGTAGTGTTACCCGGTCAATGAAGTGAGATCTCACGAGAAATACTGTAGTGTTACCCGGTCAATGAAGTGAGATCTCACGAGGAATACTGTAGTGTTAACCGGTTAATGAAGTGAGTTCTCAAGAGGAATACTTTTGTGTTGACAGGCCAATGAAGTGAGATCTCAAGAGGAATACTGTTGTGTTAACCGGTCAATGGAGTGAGATTTCAAGAGGAATACTGTTGTGTTAACTGGTCAATGAAGTGAGATCTCACGAGGAATACTGTTGTGTTAACCGGTCAATGAAGTGAGATCTCAAGAGGAATACTGTAGTGTTAACCGGTCAATGGAGTGAGATTTCAAGAGGAATACTGTTGTGTTAACTGGTCATTAAAGTGAGATCTCACGAGGAATACTGTTGTGTTAACCGGTCAATGAAGTGAGATCTCAAGAGGAATACTGTAATATCAGCCGAAATGCTGGCGGTGTGCTGGCCAATGATGCTTAACCTCATATGGAACATTGTGGTCACCAATGTAAGATTTCATATGAAATACTGATGTTTTCTGGACAACTTGCAATACCTCGTTTGAAATGGGCTATCCTGTAACCAATATGAGACCTCAAGCAAAATAATGTAGTGTTTGGCCACCAAAGTAAGACCATATCTGAAATAGCATAGTGCTATTTGGTCACCCACAATAGAAAGTCAAAATGTCAGTTGAAGCTGAAGTTTCGATTTGTGTTTATTATTTTAGATATGTTATTAAATCGATTTATTATACTTCCTATAGTTGGTAGAGTAACCTCCTCACTCCCATTGGGATTTCTATTATAGATGAACTAAGTATTATATACCAGGCTTTGATAACTCAGATATAACCTGTAGCCAAGTATTTCCTTAGTTGTTCATCTAGGACGATCTAGGACGAATTTAAAAGTCTGCTGAAGAAAATACTATTGGTTTTATTGTCGTAGCAACGTCTTAGCAATATCAAATGTCAAACACCTGTATATCAGCTATAAATAGAATCAAATTGTTGGTTTTCCAACATTCAATATTCTTAAAAATATAAATCCAATGTATAAGAATAAAGATAGTTTTTAGAACATCCACTTAGTACGAGTAACAAGTAGGCTATAATCATTAACTTCCGCGTTCAGTTTTTCGTAACATAGTTTCATACTGTGATTCGGTCAAAAACTATGGCCAAATACTTAACACTTATTGTATCTCAGCGTCTATAAAACTTCGACAAGACAAGCTATAATAGCATTTACGTGTTTTTCGAAAGAAACAAATAATTTCTACGAATATCAATTATAAAAAGACATTTCATTACTTGATCCTTGATGACAAATCTTCAATATAATTACTTAAGTTATGAGCATCTGTAATGAGCAAGTCTACCGCTATACTCAGTCATTCATAAGAAATAATAGCTTTCACGGAAAGCCTTAAATAGCATCTCCATGAGAAGTTCCTGGAGACGGAATGGCAGTTTGGACACTAATTATGTAACCGAAACACGGCAAAATCACTCAAGGTACAAGTCGTAAAAACTGAGTTAATACAAATCAGTGGGGGAGACGTCAAATCATATAGAAAGACATTAAATGTATTTCTTTAAAATACGCAAAACCAAGTTTTCCTGATGGATACGTGCTTCTAGTACCATATCATGTGACCAAGTGTCTTCTTTGACCTCCAGGAAAGATTTTATTTCACCGACGCTCAAAGACAACAAATGTCTATAAAGGTGTGGTACACACTGAAAATTCATGGAAAAGTTATGGATATCTATGGTGGCATATCTCTGCCATCGACGTTCCATTTGAGAGGTTTTCTTTTATTGGTTGGACAACATAATCTGGGAAGATGTCGACATAATATATGAATATGTCGCAATAACGTTTAAATTATGTCGACATATTTTATGTGTCAACAATTTGTATGTCATGGAGGTCAAGATAGAACCAGCTCTAAAGTAGCGAATCAACCATCACATGTATACTAAACGAGCAGGGCAATCAGGTATGTTGATGATAAGATAAGGAATGTAGACGATCGTGACAAGAGTTTGTTAATAACCACTATATAATGATACTATCTACAACCACTCTCCTTTAGGAAGACTATAAGTAACGTTAACGTACTTTTCCAATAGCAATGAAGGGTCTTCAGACTTGGTGTTTGAATGATTGGGTTTTGTAACAATCGGTTTATTACTCTCTTGAAAATTTGCTTCCTGTTTGAATTTAGAAGAATAAATGTTGTTCTAGCATTGATGTTTTAGAATTAATATTTCATTGAAGTTTTAATAACGGTTTTATCTTAGGAGTGTTTAATAATTATATTGTTCTGCGAACATCGAGTGTTCTCTGCAAAAGCACAGGCTATATGATTTAGTATTTTAACAATAGGCACAATCGGATGTAATTCACATTTAAGTGGACGATGACATTTAAATGTACAAACCACCCAAAAAAAACATAAGGGAAGCCGTCGTAGGAACAACATAAATCGTAAACATGTATAAACTGAATTGTTATGTACGCCAAACATCTTTTAATGTACGACCTAGGTTATCAGGGTCGGCAGGTTATCTGGGTCAGATCAGGAGGCGCTATCCTATCATTGTTTGTACCGTGCTGTTATCGTCTGCTCTGTAACTGCTGTCATCACGTTGATGTATATCTGACGTATGACCCAGACCACTGTACTGTCATTAGGTACGGGGTAACAGGCTTACATGGTAAATGACGGATACCACACACAGGTGGTGCAGGAAACCCACAGCGTTCGTGTTGGTGTCTCATTGTATCCTGTTATGCGGAACGCAGCCGATATTCTTTAGACATTTTATTTTTTTATGTTTCACGGTTTTACTTATTTTGTAAGAACAAAGAGCAACATGGCAATCGTGTGATAAATTTACATGCAAGCAGGCGCAAGCAAAAACAGGTATAAAGGTACTTGTATGTCAATATCAAGGAGGAGACACCATGTACCTTCACAAAAAGAAGTGGATGCAATCTCGAACTTCTCCAAAACCTGTAAACTCAAAACAAGTGTGGCCTTGTGACTAAGGAAACGATATTTCATATTATATCAACTTATTTCCAAACTGCAAAAAATAAAATAATAAAACCTTTACGTTACATATACTAGGCTATCATAATCGCTATTATCTAACATATTTTTCGTACTGAGAGCTGTTGAAGATACCATGCCGCTAACCTTTGCTGTTTTTTCCTATAGCAGGATAGAACTGGCACTGACTTGTGTTCTTACATAGCAAAAGTAAGTAACTTTCCGTTAATACGTACCCCACACAAGGTGCGAAACGTCTAAAAGATATAAACCAAAATGGATTTATATTTTATTCTGACGTGCCGTAAAGAATTCGATGATTCACATAATGTCATGCATGTCCCAATGGGCCCCTTTAAATGATGATATTTACTGTCAAATTGTGCCACGCATCTGATTTAACACTCATGTTTTTTTCGTAATACTACTTCATAAGTGAATTATAGAGTCGTTTAGAAAACGAAGTGACGTAATAGGTCCATTAAGATGAAACCATGTTTGTTGTGTTAAAATCACCTCTGACCCTGTCGAACACGTAAACATTCTTCCTCTGACCGATTCCAACACATAGCCACCCTGCGTTGGATTCTGCTCATAGTCACCCTGCGTTGGATTCTGCTCATAGTCACCCTGCGTTGGATTCTGCTCATAGTCACCCTGCGTTGGATTCTGCTCTTGTGACATCTCGTGAATTCACTTACACATAATAATGAAGTAAACAATATACTTAAATTATTTATAAAATTGTATTAATTCAATTTTAACCACATTTGTTTCGACAGATTGCGGCAGGGGAACTTACATGGGAAATTGAACCATTTATAACTTAAATGGTAAATTGAACCATTTATAACTTAAATGGTAAATTGAACCTGTAATCACGGAAATATAGCGAAACTTTTTCAATACCATGTATTTCAGTATACACCAGTCTAGTTTGACTAGATAAGTCAACCTTGACCTTTGTCTTTATGTTGCAAGTGATGTAGGTTTGTTTATAAAATGTTGACACTATCGGTTGTGATACATGGTGGCTTCACTCTTTCAGCACTCTTTCAGTATTTCAGTCTTGGCGACCTAAGTACTTTCCGTGATTTGAGGCAGGAATCATGATAGACACCAAATGTGATGCAGGAAATAAAGATACCCTGTTGGAGTTTCTATGCGTTATCATTTGGTTTTTAAGACGCCGTTCCTTCAATACGTTTTGATTTGATTTTGATTCTGTTGTGATGTGTTTTTAAGCTATGATATACTCCTTTCGGGATTATGTTCAGGTTTGTGTCCTAGTAACGGGTTTGCAAACAAAGATCTCTCACCTCCTGTTTGTAAAACGAATTGCCTATATATACGCAAACGAACTATAGCAGTATCGCCTTAACTCTTACCACGCGCGTTATGGTACGCTACCAAGCGCATTACATATATGAGTCGAGACCAGAAAAAGTTACACGTACACACCCTCTTGTCCTCTCCGCGAACTGTTACAAACACCGTCATATATGAATGAAAATATCATGATGACTGTTTCTAAATGAAAAGTGTTGTCGAAGCAAACATACGGGAACCTGATATTGTGTTAATGCCATATTTAATTGCAGTTTTTAAATATGCCAAAAGGAACACGTTTCAACTAAAATTAAACAATGGAGAGTGGCCTGCAATTACACTTTATGGTAATTTATATTTAAAATAGTCATGAGTTTGCTCACCTTTTTTATTTTAGCGTTTCATTTTGTTTTCAAACTACCTGAACGTTCATGGATACCAATTAGATATGTTATAGCATTAAAATTGTATTGCTATTTTCTACTGTCTTTAATCATATTTATGCTGACGGAATATGTGTGTCCTTTTATATAACCATGCTATTGATGGTCAACATAGTTAAAGTAAACATGTCATGTTTAAAGAATTGCCCTTAAATTCTGATATGCTCTTATATGGAATGTGATAGAAGTGCTACTGGTTGATTATTTACTTTTGTGATAATCATAAGAAAATACTAACGGCTAAGAATTATTTTACTATACCTTACAAACTACCTTGTGATATAGCCTGATATAAATGACGTTTGTGGTAACACTATGACGACCACGCGGACCGTGGTAAATCAGTGACGTTCTGTGTAACATATTGCTCAGTTGATATATCATTCACTTCTTAGTATCGTGGGTGAAGCAAATTATTTGAATCGTGTGTACGACAATTTCAGAAGAAATTCCATTACATCTAAAATGCATGCAATCTTCTGTTTGCCAATTGTAATTTTGTCAGCCATCTTTGAGCTAATACTCGTTGTGCCTGACAGCGTTCTTTAGCTTTTATGACGCCATCTCTCGCAATGTCATTAAACATTATTACACTGAAACTATTTTTTTTATTTCAAACACATGTTGTTACCATTTCCGGAACATCAGCTGTTTCCTCGGCGTTGCATGGGTTAGATACTGCCAATGTTATTTGAACCTCCTCGTCTCTGATTTTATGTCCCTCTGTATAACCAGCTAGTAGGACGCTCTGTTTGACGTAACTATATCTAACACACTGTTAAAACACATGGAGGTTTGATATCGCTTTGTCTCACACAGTTGGGACGCTGTAGTAAATTGATGTATTTGTCTCTCACAGTTGAAAACAACTAGTGGATTAGAATATTGGCAACAAAGAGAAAATGGAACATATCGCAATAATCTTCGCTAAATATATCTACAATTTAAATATGAGTCTACATATTCATTAAAAGCAACAAGCTAATACGACAGTGTGCAATAAATCGTAAATCAAAACAAAAACTCGATGAAACTATTGCAGGTCATGAATAAAGGAACGATTTACTTTGAGTCCCTCCAACAAATATATGGCAGATTAGACCAGGTGTTTCAGAAGGTTAGGCGTGTTCTGCTGCAACGTGGACACAATGTAAATCTACGTCAAATCCAAGTTATTTAATAACCTTAAAATGATAACCTTGGTAGTGACAAGGAAAACTAATTATCATAATTAAGAAGTCGACCTTTATATCTTACAAAGAAATATAATTATTTCTGAGCTAGAAATCATGATGGCGACCAAAACATTTGCACCAAAGTTTCATCAAAACATTTTCTTTATGTTGTTAAGTATGGATTATGAGAAGTTCTTTTTACACAACCAATAAGATTTTCTATGTGAAATGAAGGACATGAAAAATCTTATTGGTTGTGTAAAAAAACAACTTCTCATAATCAAAGAAATCGGTATATTCAAACCAAGTCCTCGAAAAAGTCCGATTGGAAAATCAGAATCGTCACGCATACCATGTACGTTGGTATCAAGGCGCTCTGTAAATCATGTCTTAATTAAAGATTGAGGTAAACGGCATGTAAAATATATCTGAATGTGAATTGAAGGACTTGGCTAGGTTTTTGTTACAGATGTTGATAACCTCGTCAATGTAGAACCAGGTTGGCTCGGAGAGTCCACAAAATACCAGATGAGTCTTCACCTCGATAAAATCAGTTCCAAATTTTACAAAATGAATCCAATTATTTCAAAAGACAAGTCCATACATTAAATAAAAGTTCATGAAAATGGGTACACTAACAAATTTCACACGATGTGTCTACAATGAAAATGAATCCACAAGCTAAACAAAATTGATTCAGAATTGTATATGTACAGATTTAATTAAAAAGCAATAAAACGATTCAACGCGTTGATCCATAAATTCAACATGATGTAGACACTTAATAAAAGAAAAGCACATAAGACGATTTCTTCATCGTCGGTACATATTGAATTGACGTACATTTCTAAGTCATGCACATGAGATCAACCATGTCGTGGTTACTTTTTCTCTTGAACATTTTGACTTAATGCGCTATAAAAGATTGAAGTCACAGCCAATGATTAACAGTGTTTCTAATTCCAATACCATAGACGTTATTTAGTTGTGCTTTAAACTCGAGTACCATTGACGGTTTTTTTCTGTCTTAATAACTCGATTACCATTGACATAATTTACTCTGTATATAACCGAAGTACCATTGACGTCATTAACAGTGTTTATAAAGACGTCATTCAGCTGTGTTTTTACCTCGAATACCATTGACGTCTTTTTCTGTTTTTTTTTTTTAACTCGAGTATCATCGACGTCATTTACTGTGTACCTATGACGTCATTTACTGTGTCTATAACTCGTGTACCTATGACGTACTTTATTGTGTTAATAACGAAGGTACCATTGTCGTCATTTACTTTGTTTTCAACTTGACGTCATTGTTTCATAAAAATGTAGAGATGTACTGTAACAATATGTGCTTGCTTTGTTGATACAATTTCGACTTTGACTCATATAGGCTATTAAATTTAATTGTCAATGAAAAAGGCAGGTTTAAGTTTTCGAATACAATATTTCTTTCTATATAAGATATATTCTAAGATGTGTGGTATACACATATGTTGCCCACATATATGTTGCTTTCAGTATCAAAGAATGTTTTGTATTTCATTTGTTTACCTAGGATTGCTGAATTCCTCGCCGTGGTTTGTGTTGTGGATACTTTTCTTCACGTATTAAATAGACACAGTCTACAAGTATTTTTGTGTATTTTGGGAAACTATTTGTTGTTATTTCCCCGATATTAAGAAATATATGACTCGAGTACCATCGACGTTATTCGGTGTCCTTGACCTAATTTTTGTTTTGTTTTTTGTTTTGATTTTTCAAACATTTTACTTCCCCAGCACATTAAGGATACTGCCGAGGTTGGGGAGCCCCGGGATCAGCATCTCCACAATCATGTGTCCTCATACAAGAGGGCTATCATACTTTCTTTCATATTTACTAGTAATTATATTATAATTTCTTTATTTTCATTGTCTTCTTTAATATTTTTACTTACATTCAAACTTACATTCAAAATTACCGTACAAATTATACGTACATACATATATGCATACACTCCCTTTGCCGCGCCTCCATGTGGATTACCCTGTACTGGGCCTTCCGGAACAAGTCGGCCTTGACCTTGGCTGTGACCTACTTATTACCTCTAATAGGTGGCGTTGACACCGACCCACTCGAGTTTCCATAGTCTACGGTGGGTCGAGTCTCACACTCCGGTGCGAATGAGTCACGCCAACACGACTGGCAGAGGTCACACACACGTTATATATAAGACCCATGCCTAGTGCTGCCGTGACCTAGTGACGACTTTTCTGCGCACCAGTTATGTTAATCACATACCGCGTCGTGGGCTGACATTCCTCTTTGTTGTGGTCTTTTGTTGGCTAGCTAAGTACCATCTCCTTCTCGGGCAGTATTGTTTTCTGACATATAAAGGATTTGGTTATCGTAAAGAAAGAACTCCTTGAACCTCCAATAGTGTAATTTACTAGACGTGTCATAACTGGCTCAGATACTATAGAGTGATATTAGCCTACATGTTTCTATGGAAATATTTTATAAATATAGTCTAGAGCAAGATGTAATGGCATAGAGACATCATGCTGAACGTAGCTAATGGTCACTAAATACAGACGAAGAGAATATACATGACTATCAAAATGGATTGCTGTCGTATTTTGAAGTACATGGCTAAATAGCATACAATTTGTTTGATATATGAAGCAATCTCATTGTGTTTTGTCAGGCTACCCAATCCTACCCTTTGATCGGTTAAATATTCATGAAGCCGATTTGGGTAGAGTTTTCTTTAAATGTATCCTTTGATTTTTACATTGATATAGTTCGGTAATATATTGTTCTTTTAAAAAGAATGATTTCGAGAACAATATGCATGTCCCTCAGTTTCCCTGCGTACCTTTTAGAACGTATTCTACTTCGCCAGCTTTATACATCTACATATATCTACAGTTAAACTGCTCTGGTCACCTGACCACTAATCTCTATGATAACTTAAATTTGTCTAACCTCAGAAGCAAGATACCGGTTTATTCAGAATATCAATATGAATATGTCACCAGGAGGACACTTTTGGTGACAGGAAGATTTATGTTGGGTTTCAAATTTTGTGACAGAAAACTTCATGTACAGTGCCACTGTAAAAGACGTTATATAGGGCACCACATGTTGCCCCTAAATGTTGTTCTCTTTGAGATCCTTATTTTGTCCCCGGAAATTTGTGAAGTTCACGATGTCTATCCTTTTTCTTTTAGCTCTGTTGTTGACTTTTCATAGAAAACTTGACACCTATTCACTCTCCTACAAGCTTCATCATAAATGTAAAGGGGCATTAAACAGACCTACAGGAAAGGAGTACACTTGTGCTGTTTTATATTTAACGTAATTAAAATACGTTGACTTATTAATCGTAGTAGCTCGTTTATGATATAAGGAGTGGTCACATATGTTGTTTCATGGCAGCCTCCTTAGCAAACATCGTCGACGCCTCCATTGAGTTTTCATGTGCGTCAGATCATGAAAATACTCCTAATTAGTAGCAGGCTAAACAGTCATACTGGATAAGGTGACATTATAATGACCAGGCCACAAGCACTCCAAATAGTTCATAAATTAAAAGGACAAACTATGTACCACAGTATCAAAATTGAAGGACCAAATGTCAAGGTCGATCAGAAAAACAGGAACTCGTGAGATACAAAATATACTTCATGAACTATACCCCACCTACAAATGTATATTATAATAGAGGGGGGAAAAGAGAAACAATATTTTCCAAAAGGTTAAGTATATCTTGAAACATGATCACCTTTCATGGTATCTATCGTGAATAAAGAAAATATGTAAACAAAGTCCTTGTTATCTCATCCTCTATTTCCGGTGCTTGACATTGACATACAACTTGACAACAAGGAAATTGACCTTTCTGACCATTTGTATTATATTTATATTGTCTTTAGTACAAATTGTAAATGGACTAGACATATGAAAAATCATCTGTTCTCAAGTCTCAAAATAACTAGAGCAAATGAAAGACTAAAACACATACTCAATAAATGTATAATGTCTTTATTTTACGAATTCTTGAATCTGGGCATACGGTTTAAGTTGATTGTTCGAAAATTAAGACGAACAGTTAAAAAAAGTCCAACTGGATGCGGCATCTTCAGTGACAAGTGCACTTTCCTATAATAGAATACATTCTCTATACCCAGTAACTAAGAGATTCTTGTTCAGAAACGAACTCGTAGAAAATACCTTTTTAAACAAAATAATATAACGGTTCTGTCCTCATCTATCTAGCTTACACCAACATACCGCCCCCAGCACACACACTCATATATTTAACACACGGAGGTACGTCCTTGAATGAATTAAGCTGTTAAAAAGACGCTAAACCCTATTAAAACCAAATACACAAAACTAATCTAACTAATCTACTCCTACTTCGTGCAAACAAAATATAAATTAAAAAAAGGGACAGCATATAGTTATAAATTTACTCTAAACAACAGTAAATCGTGTTAGCCTTACCAACATGCTCTTTCCTCGTTTCACTATTGTAATTGGAACATATTGATAATATCGCAAAGAAACCTCCATATTATGAATATATCAGAAGTAATCTTAAAGCATGCTCTATGGTATCTTCAGTACGGCGATAATATTTTGGGTATCATTAAAATGAACACCCTATGAGTGCTTACTGAAATCAGAAATTCTCTCATTATTAAGGGAATTTCATCCGTCAGAGCTTTAAGCTTCTCTGGAATGGGACAATACCTTTATATTTACATCTACAATAGAGCTTGTAAATAGCTAGAGTGAAATAGTTCCCCTTGGTCCATCTTTTATCTTCTGACTTCCTATTTTTACAAGATAGCAGCATTCGACATATCCGAAAAGCCTTTCTGTATTATGTTATTATAGAGAAAGTAGCTCAATAATTACTCCAACGTTTACCCAATCCTATTGCTATAAATGGCATATAAAACATGTTTAAATTAATCGGTGAGTGATATTGAAATCACATAATCAGGGACGAGAACAGCATTACAACATGTGGGTTTTTAAATGAAAGAACTGTTTCTCTGTATGTCTTGTGAAGAACCATTTACTATCAAAAGTGTAATGTTATATTGTTAGCTGTGTTTTATTGTTATGTCAGAGTGTTTGTGGTGTTAGATTGTTATTTAAGATTGCCAGGTTATGTTAAATCGTCAGTTTGCCATAAAAGATAGATATGTCAACTAGATTGTTAGATTTTCCATGTTAGATTGCTAGATTGTTGTCTTTGCCACCTTTTACATGTAATAATACACTATATCTACAAATAACAACACGTTTTATAGTGATAGACAGAATCTTGAAGCTTATTATTTAAATCTAGTTTAGTATTTAAATCAAAACCCGAAGGCTCTCTAATGACATTCTAGGCATATTTCAATGGGTTTTTCATTGTTGTACAGTCTATTGTCTCCTAAAGAACACTATGCCGAATATCAACAATTCGTACCTGAACAAAAAGTATTTTCTAACATTTAGTCTATGTATGCTCCGTTCTCATGCTCAAGCATGTAACGTGATTACATTATTGTATGAGGTCAAAAAGTTAAGTCTAGAGATTGAAAACGGTTTTCAACATCATGTCTGAGCAAAACTCTTCCACATCATTGGCAAAATGTGATTATTAATGAATTTTATCACCGAACAAGAAAATAGGGTTGAACACACAATCTGAGTTTGAGCCTGAGAACGGTTTCCGCAATGCAGGCCTTGGTATCAGCTTCATTGTTCATTGGGGCACTGTTTCGAGTATACATTGTATATACGTGTATATCTTTGAGTTTGTATGGGTTCCACATACGTGCTTTATATTCTAAATGTAGTCTAATAATTGCCTTAAAACGTTGTTTGAACATTTTCTCATTTAGGTACATGAATGAGCTCCTTACAAGTGTACTATTCGCTTTGTTGACAGTTTGCTGTTTGTGGTGTAAAACACAGCTTACAGTCAATCAGAACTCTCCTATCCTTTATGGATTATGCAACTCAACTTGAGCCTGTGTGTCTGTTCCTTCCATGTAACAACTCTGTGCCTACTAGTCGTAGGGTGTACTTTACCAGAGGTGAAATGGTTACAACCAAAACAACCAAAATGTGGACCATTGGTTTGAGTTGTTACGGTTCAACAAGCTCTCCTGATGTACAATTTAATTTATCACATAATGTACAGTGTTATCCAGTGAATATACCGATGTCATATTTATTTGCATATTAACCCATGTAATATGACCTATCAGCCCTGTGATTGGTTGTAAGTTTCAATTGTTTCAATTGTGACGTCACGCCTAGGACAAGTACATGACGTCATAGACTTACGCACTGGAGTCAAAATGACGGCTTTTTACATTTCAAGGTTGCATGAAAATTGTCGTTTTACACGAATAAATGCCACAAATCTTGATTGTGTGATAAAAAGGAACTCGCACTCGTACTCGTTTTCATTTTTTACAAAATTTATGAAACTTCATTCTAGCTAGCCAGACTCTCGCTAAATTGAAAAGTTCTTAGACTTGTTTCATAATTCTCATATGAAATAGAAACTCATGTAAGATTCTATGTGTACCAATCCACTACACTACTAGCGTAAAATAAGGTTTTATGGCTGATGCCTTCATAGAAACAATTCATCGATATTATGACATGTCAGTCACTTTTGTAACAAACTGAATGCTATAAAACGGCACTTTATCTAAAGTAAATGTATACACCTATGTTAGCGGGTCTTATTTCTCTTTTACAAACTGTCAAGAAGTATGACGGCCTCAAATCAAAATGGGTTTGACCAGTCTAAACCACAAAAATCATCTAAATGTCCCAGTAACGTATTTTGAACAGCTTATTAATGTAAATCAAAGATTTCTATAACCTAAACAATAAATTAACTTTAGGTATGTGTCATTTCATAACCTTCAGTGTTGTTCTAAATGAACTTAACATGTTATAAACATTGTAAATAGAAAGCACAATGGGGTTTATAGCATGTCAATTGATCTCATTCCTGACAACACTACTTGTAACGAAAGGACACGTTATATAATTTCATTATCAACCAAGGTCACACTCTTCTTGGTTTTATATTTATATCCTGTAAAAATATATTATCGGAGCATTTTACAATGTTTTAGAGGTTTTGACTGTCCATAACTACTTAAAATGAGGCACGTATGCCTCTTAACAGCTAGCAACGGAGAAATGAAGCTCCGCATGGCCTTGGTAAATAAATGAATTTCAGATAAGGTGTTATTTCGTAGCATTCAGTTGGGCTACAAAATAGACATGTTACAATGTCTGTACGCTATCTTATGAAGGCTTCAGTCTTAATGCCTAATTATATTACAATTCGTTCTATATCATTTGAATAACTGAGGTTTAAATTCCATGTATCCAACTTAAATATTTCAATGCCGATATTTTATCTGTACCTGTAAATACAACCCTTTGATTTTATTTCATTTTAACAAATCTATGAATAAAGTTTGCTGAAACGAAATGATATCATGGAGTTTGAATTTACGATGACCGTGCCATCTTTTAGGGGACTTAAGATTATATTATTGCAGTATTCTTTTACTCTCCTCGTATCCTTATTTCCCTGTGTAGATTTGTGTCATCGGCAAATAGATTGGTTGACTAGAAAGTACATTCTGGTAGGTCATTTATAGAAATCATCAATAGGATGGGTTCTAGAACACTACCTTGTGATATTCCGCTAACTCAAGGATAATCATAGACCCTATCTCGAGTCCTTTCATTTTTCTTTGGCTCATTACTGTTTTATACTTTTACAGTTTTGCCATTCATTATGTTACTTCCCTATTAAATCCTCGGTGGGGAACTTATTCGATAAAAAGTTTTCATAAAATTCCTGAAGATTTCATCAATCCAATCGTCTCTGTTCCAGGTAAATTTTGGAGCACAGTTGACCTTTTGATGAAAAATCGATACTGTTTGAAACTTCCATTCCTATTGTTTTTTTCTGACAATGCTGGTTAAACTGACCGGTTGATAAAGTTCTTTTTGATTTTGCACTCTTTGTTATTAAGAAAATGCGGCAATTACTGGCTTTTATTCACGCCGAAAAGAGTATGCCTTCCGGTAAATTCGGTGCCATAGGGTGTATCTGATCTGGACCGGGTGAGTCGTTACTATCTAAATGTATCCAGTACTTTTCCAATGATATAATTTGATTCTTATATTCTATGTTTCTTTCACTTTTTCTATCGAGATCCCTGAAGGCCATAGTGCTGATGTGGTTGCTAGTTGGATATTGGGTAGGATATGGAAATGACCAAAGCGTCACCCTTTCGTCATATACTACACACAATGTCAGGAGTTTTCAGTGAAACAAAATCTGACTGTGATGAATTGAGAGCGGGTGGTGCATCATTTGGACGCAGTTTATAGGATGTGAAATAGATATGGTCCGTGTAAGGCAGACATGGCGCGTGCCGGACGGACATGGATGGGGTAGGCTCACGCGTTTGCCCTTACCACACACATGAATATGATCATTTATTTATTTTGGTGGTATTGGTGTTGACATGCGCATGTGAGATTAGTGTCTTGTGTCTGAATTAAAAGGATGGCATGTGTAACTGCATTGGCATTGATAAAGCATCAACCGGTGACACTTTACAAAAACATATAAATGAAAATAAGTCGATTTCCATGTTTTAAAAGTTTACATTCTGCACTAGATAGCGCCTTTTCGGTTCATTGAAATCTACACATGTCTGTGTATCTCTATAAAACGTGTACGAGGAGCTATGTTTATTTGTCTGCAGTCTATGTGACACCGTCAATAATTTACGCAGTGCAAATTTTAGACTGTTTATTTTATCGAATTGCCTACATATGTCACGTTTGTGTTGCTAAAATAAACATCATGTGTCATGTATATAAGTATTGTTTTCACATTGGATGAATATAAAGAATGCTACTATAAATATAGGTATTGATTTGTACCTTTGAACAGTGTAATACATATTTTAACTTTAACTAATGTTGATCGCAAGCACAATGAACATCAGTTTATGCAGTTTATGCAGGGATGTGTACACATCCCTGGTTTATGTAATTAAAATTAATTTATATAATCAGGATCAGCTTATGTCATTTTTGGGGCTCTCCGCTGCAACTATCATTAGACAATCCTTCAATACGAATAAATTGAACTAAATTTACATACATCAATCGCATCCTTTTAAATATCATTCAAAATCAGTTTCTCGTATAACGTGGCTCACATGATTTCCGGGTTGACATAAGAAATATGTAATACAGGAAATGCTAACCTTTCCGGACCATGGCCACTTCCGGGTGTATTGGTTGTTGTGGGAGTTTATGTTGTTGGTTATTGTGGGAGTTTATGTTGTCTTTCGTTTTGATGTATTCTTTGGTCCTGTTATTGTCTTTTTGTTTCTCTGTTGAGATCCGATTAGATCATACGGCCATTCTGTTGTCACACTTGGGTTTTGTATTTTCTTTTTAATTCTTTTATATTTTAACATATTTTATTAAATGTCAGTACAAATTGATTGATTTCTTCAATAAGGGCAATTAAGTTTGTAAAGTTTAGTTTTGGAAAATTCAGGAATCGGTTTATGTTCCCTCTGAGACAGTCACACTGATTTTATCTTGTAAATATGTAGCATCGTCTTTGATAAAGATTTATCAATTTAGAAATATCCAAGAGTTTTGAAAATGTGTGTTGGCTGCAAAAACACTTTCTGTTTGATTGTCAACAAATAATCACTTTAACATAATGATATCAAACAATAAACTGTACATCGATTTTTTTGACTGTGTCAACATACTGGGCATTGACGTTATCAATAATATACTTTGACGTGATCAATGCAAATTACGTTGTTTTCATTTCATATAACGATGTTATCGTGATAATACATTATTGATTTCATTTAGGCCTATTAATGCCACTTTAACAATAAAATGAATCAGTCTAATAAATGAAATTAATTAAATTCCATTCTGGTGTACATATTAAGAATGGTCTTAGGTTTGCTCCCTTATTGTAACCTTTGTCATATTTTTCTGTACGTATATTGTTCAAAAATTATCATATAATAATAGTAAAGTGACATTCAGTGACATAAAACTAGCAATCTTTCGCAATAAAATGAGCTGTTCTGGCTATTTGGGCGTTCATGGCTTGTATAATCAGACAATGTCCCTTCGTACGATCGACTACAGCAAAGACCAATGCCAGCGGTCCATGGGAGGTAATCACTGCAGAGCGCGAGCGGGACCACAGGTCCCGGATGTTCAGAAGAAGAACAACAGGGTCGCCATTTTCCACAAGTCTTTGACAGCTACCGCCATTGGCGTCATAAACCTTAACTGATCGAACTACATGGATAGCAGATAAAAGCGATGTACAGTTCTCTACCGGAGCGTTTACGACAATGGTAAGTGTAAACAAATCGATCCGCTGAGTTTGTCTTGCGCAGATACGATGGTGAGGTGTGCTGATGGTCGCGGTTGCCTTCCTCTGTTCGGCACAAATGAGCAGATTGCGTGGCGCTTAACTCGATACAAAAGTTACTTTTGGTTGGAATTATGTGACGAACATGCTTGATATCGGAGATAACTGATATTGTTATATGTTGAAATGATCGAAAGTGCAATTTGAAGTGAAGCGTCAATTTTAGCATTTGTTCGCAGCGACGTCCGTGACGTGCGCTCGGCACGTAAAACGTTCTATGATGTCATTCCGAATATTTCCGAGGTTCTAATGACGTTTTCTGGTGTTTGTTTTGTATATATGAACACAATTTTATCACAGAAGGGAAAACGTCACAAGGATATATTTGTTTTGTTTATTTGCGTGTTTAAATTCAAACGTAAGAGATGACCTACTTAATATATATAGTTTATTAACTTTTCATACTTTGACGTTGTTCGAAATCTTTTCGCAGTATTTTGTTTTTAGCAATACGGCAACAAAATAAAAGGCGTTTTATTTTATTTTTTTCAATTACATTGATTTATTGTTGGAAACTTGTTTGGTTTAGTTCCGATGGATCCAATGAAGGAAAGTTTCTGAAATTACCTAATATTTTTTCAATGATCACAAATAAACATGTTTATTTAGGGTCCCTAACCGACCCTACTTTTTTCTATCGACCAAAACTTTCAATCAGGGATGTGAAAATCCACTTGCACAATGCCAAGAAGAACCGGTTTCAGAGCTTGAGAAAGTGCAAAATGTTGCTTAAGTTGCCCTAGCAAATGCAATAGACTGGTTTCTTTCAAATGCTTATTGCATGCGTTTTCTGTATTTTGCCAACAAAGGATGAAAAAATAATTTACTGATCTGACAATAGTTTTGTGGGATACACTAAAAAAATATGAATCAAACAAAAAAATTGTGAAAAACAAATTTATTTTTCGTCTTTACTAAATGTTGCGGAACGAATACTTGCAGTCTTTCCATCAACTCAGACCATTTTTCAGACTTAAATATTGATAAAATAATTAAAAAATCCAGCTTAGATATAAAATAGGGATAAATAAAAAGGATTTTCTTACTTATTGACTAGTTCAGGGATCACTCTAGGCCGCAATATTGTGATATTTACCCCTCTTTTTCAGAAATATCGCGCTAAATTTCTCTAAATGAGATTATATATCTCATGGTCTTTGTCTGTGGATAACTTACTTTCTGGGTATACACGATTTTAACATAAAAACTCATAATGTCGTCTACAATCATGTTGGACTGGACATCATTACTTCACACTCAAACTTCATGCGAATTTAAAGCGGAAGCTAAAGTCATTGTTTATCAACCACATCTACCTGTACACCGAATCGTAATCACTCAAACGCTTGTTTGTTAAACGCCTGTCGAAGTGAAGTGTTGAGGTGATCTAGACCTCAATATGCCTTACGTAGAATAAACATATTTAGAACGGTATTCCAGCAATTTAATTTAAATATATCCTTCAAAGTTATTTAGTGCAAAGTTATTTAATGTAACGGCAATATTTATATATATTAAATGTTATTGATTCTAATGTCATATATATATTAAAAAATCCTTGAATAAAAACCTAATTGGTATTTTTTGTTTTGTTTTCAATATGTCTGTTTTCGTTTTTGATAGTAGTGAAGCCCTCATAGCAGACGCATTCTGTATTCTTTCAGATTTTAGAGTTTCAACTTTTTATGTTGTGTAGTCAGACATCCAAAAGAATTTATATATATATAAATATGGACTATGATCTGAATATATAGAGGCAGATATGTCTTTGTTCAGAATAAAATAAGTTAAAGGCATTTTCTGATTGGTTAATACATAATTTGCAGAATAAAAGGAGACTAAAATGCAAAAAAATAAAAAAAATATAATTAGGATATACAATTTTTGAGGAATTCGCAGGAGCTGCCTTATCAGGCGCTAACTACTAGTCCTATGCCACCTGGCTAATATCTCCCTATGTATGTATGCCTGCGTGTGTGCTGGAGAAGTGATGTATATCATTAAATGATTTTTGCCTGAAAAACACATGTTGCAAGCAGGAAATTGCAGTTTTGTGACTAATGACCAGACAGATCCAAAACTTGGATTTCAGGAATAAAGAAAAAAAGATAATCGTTAATAATGATTTACAAATACAGTAAATTATTCCACCAATGCAATTTAATAATAATCTACATTATAGCGTTGCAGTTACCGAGAAAAAACAAGCCCTAGAATATTTCATGAAAATAAATATTAATTTAGAAAATATCTGTCTATTTGTCTGCATAGTATGTGTTTTAGCTTAAGCTGATTCCACATGTGGAATTTAAATCTAATTAAAAAACACTTTTCCAAATTTGAATTGCATGCAACTTGCCAACATGCTGTTGTTTCCTTGCGTCAACTGCTAGAAATACAAGTGATCGTGTAATAAAAGAATGAAAATCTTTCAATGTCTTTTGAAGAAATACACATATATGGGGTATTATAATTGAATGTGATATTTGTAGCAGTTTCTTCAAGCCAGCCATGAACATCTTCAGAATGTTGATAAGTCCCATTGCCATTAAGGAGATATTGGGTTCTTATAAGAAGTGTGCAAGCCCCCAAGTAATTTAAAAAAAACACTGTTTGACGTCATAATTTGCTTTCATAATTTCCATTCCTGAAGTGATTCATATATTATTGGGTTGGTATTAGGTTGCCAAAATAATATTTCTTCAAAGACCACTTAAGCAGAGATCTCCACTGATATCCTGGCAATCTTTCTTCAATTAAAGTCAATTTGGAAATTGAATGATTATATGTTCCTAGTACAAACTATTATACTTGCCATCAAGATACGTAATTAAATAAGGTTTGGTAGTAAGATCATGATCAGTTGTCCCAAAAGTTACATGTTAAATGCTTGTCCTACGGTCAAAGTTACTGATATCCACTTGCTAACTTTCAATTTAAATTATCACAGGCAGATCTAAGGCAACTACTATAGCAGCAGTCAAGATTTATTGTGCTGCAATATATGAATACTCATAAATATGTTGACACAATGGTGAATGTGCTTCCTGTTTCTGAGGGGATACCTTGGTGATTAACTTTTTTCTTTTCTTTATATGGCACTGCATTGGTTCCTAATATAACTGTAGTTTAATAATATAGTGTGTTTAAAAGTGAATTCAACTTAGTAAAGCAATCTGCCTTTTTTTGAAGATTTAATCATGGCTGTATCATAGAAATTGTATACATGTATGGATGGAAACATAGACACTATAATTATCTGAAGATTACAATTTTGCTTTCATTAACATTTAAGTACATGGTTATATATTTTGAAATTCATGTATGTACTATAGTCAAAGCACGAACATAGTTAGCAATCTTCAATCTCTTGACAGTTCCATTTAATTGCGTGGTTGAGGTATTCAGCCCAACCGATTCCTTTGTCACTGTTCTAATTCGAAGGCTGTGGTGTGTGGAGGTCAGTGACCGGGAGGTTATATTAGTCGAGGTTAGATGTGGGTCACACTAGGGTGGCTGCTGCGGATCTGTTAATTATTTAAATATCACAATGGAACCAGGGATTACATATATAACTGTAGCGACTTTATTAAAATTTTGTTGTTTATCTTTTAATTAGTTAAAATTTAATAATACAACTTAGCTATAAGATATCAGTGCTGAAAAAGGTAACCATATATTCTGACACCAGCTCCATGTGGTGTATTTTATGGATTGAAAATGTACCAAGACTGCAGTACGTTACTCATTGTCTTACTTTTACAATTCTGATGATCAGTGAAAAGAGGCGGGAGCTAAAGAAAGAAAAAGCAAACTGTACATGTGCTCAAATAATTCAAATGTTTACAGATGTAATTATATGACACATATATATATAGTCTTAATGTATTTATTTCTTCATGGAAAATTGTAGACCTTTTCCTGATAGTTTTCCATTTTTCATTACACTGAAGAGGTTTTCTATTCATCTTGCTTCATATAAATGTGTATGACTATATAATTATACATCACATATGTTTTACCTAATTTAAATTAATATAGGAATTTAATTAATATTAAACTTAAAATCGGTTTGTAGCTATCTGTTTATTACTAAAACATTTATCAATATAAAAGTAAAATTTCATCCTGCTTATATATATGTGTGATTTGAGCTTAAAATAATTGGTCAAATCAATTCAGTCCGATAATATATTCTGAAATGAGTTCCTGACTTTAATACTGTTCTGTATTCTGAAATTGTCAAAACACTCCTTTAAAACCTAAAACTAATATGATTTCCTTGAAACACATTTGGAACCATGGACATTTATCTTTTAAGTAGGTAATGAGTTTTCTATAGCAGGGATATAACATAACAACTTTAGCTACTCTAGTGCTATTTACAGTCTGAAGTACAATAGACAGTATAATGGAGAGAGTCTTCCCTTCAAGCAGAAATCATTCTATGCCCTCTAGCTATTAGGCTCTGTGAAGGTAAAGGTTATCTATGTGACGAACCCTGGACATCACACCTGGCTACACTTTCTACAGGTGTATGTTAGTTGTAGTGTTATATAACCAGATCCTTATCACATGTTTGACTGGGTGTCTAACAATTATATGTAACTGGTGGGGATATATATGGATAGGACATGCAGACTCTATAGCTGAAAGGGTGTAAAACAACACTGTAGTAAGCCGAGATGACTTCCTGGTTTTGTAGGAAAATTATGTTCCTGTTATACTAATGCTTATAATGTAAGTACCTGATGCAAGTTGTATGATGTGTTGTTATTTCTTTTAGCTTGAAAAGTATTTAAAAAACCACACACAAAAGCTCCTGGGATCTATATAATCTGTGTTATATTAGATTTAATACTAGCATCTTGATTAAAAAAATACTTCCTTTAATGCATTCTGTATTTGATCTATGTATATATATATATATATAAAATAAAAGTTAGTTCCTTTTGTTTCTACTTTCAATCCACGGAATTATAATATGTTTCCTGTGATAAAGAACAAATGTGAAGAGTTAAAGCAAAGTAGCAGGCGTATGAAAAACATTTTTAATAAACATGCTATTTTACACTGTAGACGCCAACCTAAAAACTTGAAACGTATGTTGACATGTTCTAAGTTTGATAATTCTTGTGTAACACCAGAAGTATTCAAATGTAAGACACCAAGATGTGCTACATGTCCTATGATTATCGAGTGTAATACTTTTATTTTCAAGAATGGTTTGAAATTTACTGTGAAGGTAAATATGAATTGTAAATCAAAAAAAATATTATGCAATCGTTTGTTCTTAATGTGGTGATTTTTACATCGGTCAAACCGGTAATGAACTCAGAACACGTATGACTGTACATAGACAACAAACTAGAACTGATTCTTTACGAAATCTTCATGCTAACAAACATATTCATGAATGTGCTGGAGATAAATTTAATGTATTACCTTTGTATCAACTATTTTCATCAGACACTATTTTAAGAGAAACGAAAGAAGACCAACTAATCAAAATATTAAAACCAAGTCTCAACAGGCCACAGTAAAATTTTACGCCAAATTGTCCACCAATCTTGTGTACTTCGTGATGTCACGTTACTATTGTAGTGTGATGACATGTAATTGTGACGTCACGACGTTGTTCTCTTTTGAATAAACCTGAAGAGCCCTGTGAAGGGTGAAAGCAGCTAGTTTTTTAGTCAGTCGTTAATCTTATTTTTTCTATATATATATATATATATGCAAAAGAAAATGCATTTGTATTTGATAAGAGTAGTTAAAGGGGCTGGTCGGGGAAAAAATGTCATATTTGCTAAAATGGCATACACATGTTTAAAATACCTTCTTATGAAATATACCTATACAAATTTTGCTGAAGTTCACTCCCTAAGAGTAAAAATTACAATTATATTAAAGAAATCCTAAATCGTCACCTGACAGTCTAAAACTCAATTGATCCAGATCAGTGATGTAATTTTATCGCACGCGCGTCATCGACAAGGCCAAATGTAAACATCGCAGCAAAAGAAAAAGATGCATGCAAAAGTCATGACAGGCACGAGCTATCAATACCGTTATATATAACAACAACATATATGTAGGAATACTACACTTGCATCATACATGACCTTTGAAAATAATTATTTACGTATAGTATTGCTGTCTTGTCCGCTAGTTGAGTCCGACATAGCACATGAGGGCGTGCTATTGTTGTTATCTTACTGCCTCACTTTCGAAACAACCACGTGACATATATAAATAGATCTGCGCTAAATTTACGCGGGGCTTCCCCGAGATTTCAGTGGTCAAAACTGGACATTGCAAGCAGAACTCGACCATCATATTGTCGTGGTATAACTTTTGGAAGGCCAGAGAGCGCATTTAGACCCATTCATTTTGTATTTTTTTCCCCGACCAGCCCCTTCAAGTCCAATGATTTAATAAAATTTTCGTCTTTAGACTCTAAATAAACCTTCCAACTCAAAATGTCACTGTGAAAGGATAAAACAAAGAACTACTGGGTATTAATAATTGTAAAATTCTCCTTTGATAAAATTAAGGTAATTTTTGTGTAAATATATTGTCAATTTAATTAGCTTTATTGAATGCATTGCAATTTTGTATCAAAATTAAATGCCACATAAGTATGTACTTCATTTACATTTGAAACATTCCCATTGAATTGCATGAAAATCACTTTTCAAAAATCAATGTCTCTTAATTCAAGTTCTATAAAAGGGAATTAATAAATGTCTTGAGTATAAAGATTGAAGTATTATTTATAGATCTATACTAATGCTAATTGACACATTAGGTGTCTAACCAAGGTGACTGGCCATTGTACTGTGGAGGGCTTATAGATAGATATCTTCTATATACATGCACTGTCCTTAAGGACATATTGACTTAAGCTTTAGGGGATTACTACACCATGATTTCCTGGAAAGGTGACATTGCTCTAGAATAGATCTACCTTGTCCCAACACAAACCTCTGTGACACATTATTTTTTTATTTGTAGCACATAATACAATATTATGATTTCATGATAATTCCAACACATATAAAAACTATATGAATACCTCATGAATAGTCCAAGATTATTGTGATAAAACTTACATAATGCACTTCCCTTGGCCGAGTCTTGCTGGATTGGCACTATAATACTTACTTCGTTTTATTGTAGAGAAGAAGCAGAATGCCAGAAGACACCAAGCTTGGAATGCACCCCTATTCTGCAGAGGGCTGTCAAATTCCCCAACTGCCCACCCTCTCCATTGACACCATGACACTGGTAAATATATAACCTTTGCTGAGGTGTTCCTTGAACAGATCTTGGTAGCAGTATACAGAAGAGGGTTGTGGCCATGGGTGATATTTTTGTTAAATGGCTAACCCCTGTATAATGATATGTAAAAAAATTATAAAAATAAAACTCTACTAAAATTGGTATTTATAAGCTTGATGAAGTGGGCTATGCTTCACATTTGTAAAAAAAAAAAAAAAATTGGTTGGAGATCAAAATTTTGGCCATAATCCGAAAGGGGGACACATGAAAAGCTAGCTTTACAGGAGGTAAAATTTTGACAACAGCACATGACGCAAAATTGCAAAAAATCAAGTTTGACAACTTTACTGGGACCCAGATAATTCTGCAACCAAGTAGGTAATCTTTAATTTCAGACAAAACTTAGGAAAAAAATTACTAGTTGCGGGGTCAAATTTTGGGTCCAAAATAGCAATTTTTGGCATTTTTTTGTAATTTTTGATGTGGTAACCATGGTTTTCAAATCAGTCACATACATAGAAAAAAGAGGTTTATACACTTCTCAGTACTTTATATGTATTGTAAATGTAATGCAGTTTACAAATATATTATATACATGTGTTGTGTAGGGTAAATCCGCTGTGTTTACATCTCCTCGACATGTGCCTTGTTTATCAGAGTCGGGCCATTTCTACTTTTTATAAGATTTTAAGCTCCATTCAGGTTTAGTTGTAATTATTGAATGAAATGTACGACAAACAAGAAATTGAATATTGTTGAACTAATCGGGTACATAGGTGTGTATAGGAACTGGGTTTGATTTTAATTTATCTGTTGTACAAACAGGAATCCATGAACTAATGGCCTTTTAAATTTTTGCTCAGTTAATAATGTATGTAAATTAAACAAGATGGCATTTTATGGAATGGGTTGTTAAATGTCTGTTGTACTTGAAAGATGTTCAGAAGTGTTTTTTATGCCCCCGCCATAAAATGGGGGGGGGGGGGCATATAGTGTTGCCCATGTCTGTCGTGTCGTGTCCCTTCCCGATTCAGTGTAAACACCTGTCCTGCCCCGTCCAGATTCAATGTAAACACTTAGCAACTTCATTCTTTGACAGATTTTGGTCAAACTTTATACAAAGGTCAAGTATGAGTATACTTCGGATATCGGTGTGTTTCAAGGAACCAAGGTCAAGGCCAAAGTCACACTTGCTATATATAGAAAATCATCAATTGATTCAATTTAAACACTTAGCAACTTCATTCTTTCATGGATTTTGGTAAAACTTTATACAAAGGTCAAGTATGAGTATACTTCGGACATTGTTGTGTTTCAGGGTTCCAAGGTCAAGGCCAAGGTCACTTACTGTTGCAATATATAGAAAATCATCAGCTGATTCAATTTAAACACAAGTTTACCAACTTCATTTAATATGTTATGGAGATGGTAATAACATACAGAAAAAAACATATGAATATTAAAATCAACTTATCATCTTTATGTGTAGTACCTTGTGTGTGTACATGTTTCAGAGTATCAAGATCAAAGTGGTTGTAACTTTTTATAGAACACTGAAACTAATTTCACATGGCAGCGTTTTTTTTTTATTTTTTTTTTTATTTTTTTTTTTTTTTTTTTTTTTTTTTTTTTTTTTTTTTTTTTTTTTTTTTTTTTTTTTTTTTTTTTTTTTTTTTTTTTTTTTTTTTTTTTTTTTTTTTTTTTTTTTTTTTTTTTTTTTTTTTTTTTTTTTTTTTTTTTTTTTTTTTTTTTTTTTTTTTTTTTTTTTTTTTTTTTTTTTTTTTTTTTTTTTTTTTTTTTTTTTTTTTTTTTTTTTTTTTTTTTTTTTTTTTTTTTTTTTTTTTTTTTTTTTTTTTTTTTTTTTTTTTTTTTTTTTTTTTTTTTTTTTTTTTTTTTTTTTTTTTTTTTTTTTTTTTTTTTTT